>NC_041380.1:24280151-24281763 GCF_002162155.2 Triticum dicoccoides
AAAATTAACACTATCTTCCCCTAAAAAAGTAATCTTTGCCTACCAAAAAAAAGTATGATTTCTAGGTTTGATAATGCACATCAGTTGATAGTTTGATACCACCAATGGAAGACAATGGAAGGAAACTAACATTTCCAACAGGTGAAGCAAATGTTTTTCTACGCCAAAATAAGCTCAGTTTCATAGCTGCCAGACTGCACATCAGCACATGTATATATGCAAACCAAGCAAGTGAAAAGGTCCCTCTGTGAAGGCATCTTGGAATTGCATCTCCATCAGCCATCCATAATTGCCTATTACAAACACATGAAAAATTGACAACCACCAGCCATCCATAATTGCATCTCCATTACATGGAATTGCCCGCATGAATCTTCATCAAAATCAAGTGGCGTGGGAGTTAGATGTGACTTGGTTAAGTCTCATCTAGATGAGAGCTAGACACACCCATTCTCAATACGCTATAGCGTGCTATTATTTTCAGTGGCATTAGCACAACTTCGTTTCAAGCACCACCATGCAGGCGAGTTGGTCATGGCCGTGTCCAAGCCGGAAAGATCCCTGTGGTGCGGGCAGCAGTCGACGTTGGAGTGACGTGAGTAATTAAAGTGATACTTTGTTTATTTTAGGGAAAGTGTGGATTCTTAAAGCAACAGCCCAGTCATACAATTAACAGAAAACCTCTTCACGGTTTGAGGGAGTTGTGAGGCATACCTCAGTCAACAAGAGTTTGTTATCAGGTCCTGGCTAATATGAGAAGTAAATGAACATTAGATTATATTCAGATTCTTTTCAACAGATCTCTTGCTCAGTTCCTTCCTGCCTCAACGTTTCTACTTCAAAATTCAGCCAACAAAGCAGTGACGGTCTGACGGAAATACCGTATTTCTCTTTAGACTCCAGCAGGAAGTATTTCTATTTCGGGAGGGGAGTTTCTTAAATCCGTTTCCTGATCCTCGTTTCTGAAAGCCAATATAGCAAGCTCTGCACTAAGAGGAGCAACTTACTGCTTTACTATGGAATGAAAAACGTTTAAGCGATTCCCGTTAGTGTTCAAAACTTAGCATTAACAGCCTCCGCCCGGCCCCCCACCTGTGGCAGCCGTTCGCTGCCCTGTCTCCTTCCGCGATGCCCTCGTCTCCAACAACCCACCTGCTCCGCCTTCAAGTGCCGCTGCCCCTACTAGCAGGCTTCAATCGATGGTTGCCGCCCCCTCACGCCAAGACCACGCGCGTGCCAGGTTTCCCGGAGCCGCGCAGGATGCCCATGCCGGCCAGAGCACTGCGCGTCATCAAGGAGATGGGGGTTGGCGCACGGTTCGGAAGCGCTTTTGGTGGCGGGAGGAGAAGCAGCATCGCCGCATTAATGGCAGGAATCCAAGGCCAGCGGCTCCGTGCCCCCTTTCTCGCATCCAGCATCTCTTCTAAACCAGAGCTGCAGGCTGCTGCTTTCGCTGTCTCTCCCCTCGCCATTGCGTTGCCTCCTGCCATAGCCCACCTTGGTGCCTCCTCTGCTCGCAATCTGGGCATACATCGCGTGCGTGCCACCTCCACCTCAAGCCCAGGCCATCTGCCGCCCCCGCCGAACCTGCTTTCCCGGCTTCATCGACGGC
>NC_041380.1:24281777-24287552 GCF_002162155.2 Triticum dicoccoides
CGCCCCCAGATGGTCTCCGCTACGGTCGCTTGGTCTCCGGCGCTGGCCAACGCTGAGCGCGACCTCGAGCACCACGCGGTCATCGCCACCACCCTGGGCAATCGCTCGTCCTTCACCGTCCAAGACGTCTCCATCGCCGCCTCCATGCAGTTCGGAATTGCTCGCTCCGACATCCATGTCTCTGTCTTTGAGCCTGGTGACTTTCTCATACGGTTCTCCGACCGCCGTGTGAGAAATACCGCGCTCTCGGACACGGTGACGTTGCACTTCGGCCGTCCGGTCATGCGTCTCTCGGCGTGGTCTAGAAGAGTGGGGGCGACCCTCATCAGGAACCCGTACAAGATCAGGGTGTGCCTGGAGGGCCCGCCACGGCATGCGTGGTCGATTGAGGGCGTCAAGCAGCTCTTCCCACCGCCGGCCATCGTCGACCACATCGAAGAAGAAACTTATAGCGACGAGGAGTCGGCCTGCTGCTGTGCGTGGGTGTGGGTGTAGGATGCCACCAAGACCGCCACCAGGGGCTCTCTCACTGTCGAGGAGCCGCCGGATCAAAGCTCTGCTGACTTCCATAGGCAGCTGATGGAGGGGAGCAGCAACGGCGCGGCGACGCGCTCTAGCCCTGTCAACCTGCTTGTCTACCCGGTTCTGATTCACCTCGACCTGCGCTTTGAGGACGGAACCTTCCCCGCACTCCGCACTGGCAGGCGTCCGGTGCACTCTTGTCTCAACTTTGGTGGTCGCGACGGCCGCGGCGGCTCATCTGGCGGCAACGACAGAGGCAGGCCGGGCGGCGGAGGACCTAGCCGCGCCTCTGGTCGAAGATCCAGCGACGGAGGCCATCGCGACAACGCCGGCGACTCCATGCGTGACTCCTCTTCCGGCGACCCTGGCTGGCAACGCCGTCTATGTGCACCAAAGGGTGCTCCGGTCAACGTTGCAATTGATGATGGGGCCGGGAGACAGCACGCCCACGCCTCTATCCATGTTGAGGGCCACTTGCTGCACTGCCCTGGCGAGGCAGCCTTGCCCGTTGGCCTGAGAGCTGGCCTCCCTGATGATCTGGCTCTGCATGATGCAGCAACACCGGGCATGCAGATTGGGAACCTGGTTCCCACCCCTTTGCCTGATGGACAGAGTGCAGTTGCCATTCCCATGTCTCCTGTGGGAACAGGTGTGCTGCCGCCCTATGACCCTGGCATGGACGACAGGGCTCTGCATGCGCATGAGGCTCCGTTCGGGTTGGCCCCGGTCAACTCTGCGATTGACCTAGAGGTGTCTGATCCTTGCATTGCTGTGGGGAACCAGGCGAGACAGTCTTCTCTGCAGCCCACAAATGAAGCCCAGAGATCTTTGGGCCGGCCACTTCTGCAACCCACAAGTGAGGCCCAAGGCTCCCTGGCCCCAGTGATGGAGGACCTCATTTCCTTTGGGCCTCCTGAGATCGCTACATCCCCTGAAGAGATCCAGCTGCAGTGCTTCGTCAACTCGTTCACCTTGCTTTGCCCCACCCCTGTGCTGCCAACGCCGCCGCCAACACCACTGCCACAGAAACACGCCCTCACCGACGACCAGCGCCGGAGTGGGCGCCTTGCCGGCAAGCCCAACTACAGACTCAACTCACTGACCAAGGCACAATCCGTGCTCCTCAAGAAGAATGGCCAGCTCCCCAATGATGAATCACCGACAATCGAGGCCGATCTGCAGAAATACAAGGACCTGTACAAGCGCCCAGTCAGCTCAGAGTTCATCGCGGCGGTCACCTCCCTCGTCTCCTCCACCGGCAAGCCCAGTAGCTGCGCCGCTGCAAGCAAGGCACCGCGAGCATCGGCTCCTGGACCTGCGGTACAGTGAGCCCCGATTCCGTGGATCAGGTTGCTCAAAGTTTCCATATGTATCCATTCCCCCTGAAATCAGTTGGTCAATTGTGGAGTCGTTGCATTTCTCTAGCTGCTGAGTCCTGGCAACCTCGAAAAGTTTATCTGCTGAAGACCATGTGGCTGTGTTGTTTTAGTAGTATTCAGTCTAGCGATGACTGCTCCCTTTTTATGTGTTCTGGCATCTGTATGCTCTGTGTCATTTTTGATATAGATGACCTATCCTATGTACTACAAGTTAGTATCTGTTGCATGGGTGAAGCTTCATGTGTGTCCAGCCCCAAGAAGTCTGCTCCCCACTGCTGTGTGCCTACAACTATTTGTTCCCTGTTTAGTTTGATCGGCTCGCTGCACATCTCTTTACTTCCTTCTGTTGAGGGCTGCTGGTTGATATTGGTTTCCCAATGGATAACAACATTTTAAGTTGGAACATTAGAGGGCTAAACAACCCTGCTAGACGGAAAGTTGTAGCAAATTTTGTTCAGAATCATCAATGCGGACTGGTCTGCATCCAGGAGACCAAACTGAACGTCATCAACAACCAAATTATTTCTGAGTGTTTGGGGAGTCATTTTGTCAACAACTTTGCATACCTCCCAGCTGATGGTACCCGTGGCGGAATCCTCATCGCTGCATCTGCAGATCATATGAAGATTACTAATCTTACGCATCTCTCTGGCATGTACTCTTTGACTGTAATGGTCACGGATCTTTCTTGCAATTTTGACTAGATGGTTACTGGAGTATATGGGCCTCAAGCTGATAATGAGAAATCCAACTTTTTGCTGGAAATGAGACACCTGAAAACAGTTTGCTCTCCGAAATGGCTTATCCTTGGGGATTTTAACCTGATCAGCAAGGCAGATGAAAAGAGCAACCAAAACATCAATCTGAGACTGCTGCGAAGCTTTAGAGCAGCGATTGACGATCTCAACCTCAAAGAATTACCACTCACTGGTCGACGCTTCACATGGTCCAATGAGAGGCTCAACTGCACCATGACAAAGATTGACAAGGCTCTTGTTACCGAGGAATGGGAGGCTAAATTTCCTGACTTCCAAATGCTTGTTGGGTCTACCGAAATATCTCACCACTGCCCTCTAATTCTCAAAAAACTCAATAACAAGAGATTCTCTGGTTTTAGATTCGAAGCTTGGTGGGCAATGCAAATAGGGTTCAGAGAAACCGTTGAACATTTTTGGAAGAAACCTTTCTCCTGCTCCGATCACATTCGCAGGCTACACATCAAGCTCACCAGGACGGCAAAAGGCCTCAGAAAATGGAGCAAGCAAATTCTTAAAGAAAGAAAATTGGCTGCTGATATTGCATCCGAAGTGATCTTCCAGTTGGACGTCGCACAAGAATCGCGGCCACTTTATGTTGAGGAACTAAAGCTGCGTGTTTTTCTCAAGTCCATATTACTTGCACTAGCTGCCATTGACAAGATCAAGTGGCACCAACGATCCAGGTTGATTTGGATCAAAGCCGGGGATGCGAATACAAGACTATTTCACTTGCGAGCAAATGGACGAAGAAGAAAGAACCACATCCCCTTCTTACATGTGGATAGTAGAGTTGCAACGGAGCACAATGACAAAGCAGGGGTTTTATTTGATCACTTCAACACCCTGATGGGGCAACGCCAAGCAACTGAAAAGTGTTTGAACTGGGACTACATCAATATGCCCACTACTGATCTAAGCCACCTTGATTAGCCCTTCACTCTCGAGGAATTGCAGACTGCTATTTTTGATATTGCCGCTGAGAAGGCACCTGGGCCTGATGGATTTATCGGGACTTTCTTCAAAATATGTTGGCACACTGTCAAGATTGACCTTCTCAATGCAGTCAACCAGATGTCTGCTCTTGATGGCAAACAATGGAACCTCCTCAACACGGCGTACATCGTGCTTATTCCTAAGAAAGAAAATGCCCTCAGACCACAGGACTACAGACCAATCACCTTAACTCATAGCGTTGCAAAAATACTTGGAAAACTTCTTGCCAGCAGAGTTGGTCCTGAGTTACAACACATCATCTCGGTTAGTCAGAGTGCTTTCCTTAGGGGAAGAAGTATTCAAGAAAACTTTCTTTATGTTCAAAACCTGATCCAGAGTCTACACCGTGCAAAGAAACCTACCTTATTCCTGAAGCTAGACATTGCAAAAGCATTCGATTCGGTTAAGTGGGACTATCTTCTTGATGTTCTGAAACAAGTGGGATTCAGCCAAAGATTCAGAGACCTGATTGCTATCTCGCTCGCCTCTACCACTTCGCGGATCATCCTAAATGGTGTACCTGGGGCTCCTTTTCTTCACCGCCAAGGTCTGAGACAGGGCGAACCGCTCTCGCCATTGCTCTTCCTGCTGGCCATTGACCCCCTACAACGAATCCTTGACAAAGCTACTGAGGAACATATTCTTAGTCCAATCAATCATCATAGTGCCTCAGTCAGAGTCAGTCTTTACGCAGATGATGCTGCCCTATTCATGAACCCTGTCCGAGCTGAAGTGGCTGCTCTTTCCATCCTTGCAGCCTTTGGCAAGATCTCCGGCCTCTGTACAAATTTCAACAAATCAGCAGCATACCCAATTGCATGTGAGGACCATGTGATTGAGGAGGTTCTAGCTGAGTTTGAGGAGACCATGTGATTGAGGAGGAAGCAGGGCAAGAGAGCTTGAAGGAGTGGGGCGGGCTGGAGAGCTTGGAGCAGCGGTAGGCATGGAGGCCGCATTATAAGGGGGGAGGGGGCAGCGCGTGAAGACGATGAGCCGCGTCGGGAGTGGCATTAGGAAGCCACATGGCCCACACGTCTGCAGAGCCAGCAGACAATGGGGTCTCTACAATCCTTGCGCCGGTGGCTGTAGGCTAGGCATCGAAAGCATCTAAGATGCAAATCTTTAGGCTTTGCAGTCCTCTCTCATGTAGTGGAGGCGATGCATTGCGCAGGAATCGCGTGATTCCTAGGTGCCGGAGTGGACAGGAGGGCCTGCAGGTAGGAATTATGACGCATGACAGGCGTGCTATTAAGTTGGTTTTCACGATAAATGGCAGTAACGTCCTGGTAAGCCGGAAGACCCATCACATCGTATTTGTCAAGTGAGCGATCGGATTGGGCGTCATGCGCGGCAGCCAGCGGGTGAAGAGGGTTTAAGGCATTGGCATGATTGCTGTTGCATGGGGCATGCAGCCTTGGGGTCTCACCCTCAACAGATCGCAGGAAAACTGGGCTCGAGAGATCACGCACACTGCACGAGGGATTGGAGGGACGTTGCACCGTCCCAGGGTGAGGTCCTAGCAACGATGGCAAGCGGGAGTGCACGGTGAACGGTCGTGGCGTAGAGCATGCCGCTAGGCTGGTACGCTTCTCTTTGCTCAAAGAGACTGAGACATGTAAAGTCAAGATGTTTGTATTCTGATCCAAGGTGAAGTAAGAACTTTTAGTACTAATCTTACCTTTTACTTTTATGTTCTTTTAACTGAGAAGTGTAGAAATTAGACACACTAAACCGTTGGATATAATAATTAAAGAACTAGAAACACATTTCACAGTGTGCTAGGTAGTGAACAGAAATCATTGTCAAATGCTCCAAAGTAGATTTAGTTGGACAAAATAAGATAAATTTAAACTGTCTAGTGCAAACTCAAGTAGGACAGCATTGATCACAGACAACCCAACCAAAACAAGAATTAGAACACAATACAGATGCATGAGTGATAGTGATGAGCGAGAAGCTTGTGCGGTATAATACACCAGTCTTACAAACATATCGACGAGTCAGTCCTACACTCCCCCCAACCAAAACAAGAATTAGAACACAATACAGATGCATGAGTGATAGTGATGAGCGAGAAGCTTGTGCGGTATAATACACCACTCTTACAAACATATCGACGAGTG
>NC_041380.1:24287862-24297624 GCF_002162155.2 Triticum dicoccoides
TTGCCTACCAAAAAAAAGTATGATTTCTAGGTTTGATAATGCACATCAGTTGATAGTTTGATACCACCAATGGAAGACAATGGAAGGAAACTAACATTTCCAACAGGTGAAGCAAATGTTTTTCTTCGCCAAAATTAGCTCAGTTTCATAGCTGCCAGACTGCACATCAGCACATGTATATATGCAACCCAAGCAAGTGAAAAGGTCCCTCTGTGAAGGCATCTTGGAATTGCATCTCCATCAGCCATCCATAATTGCCTATTACAAACACATGAAAAATTGACAACCACCAGCCATCCATAATTGCATCTCCATTACATGGAATTGCCCGCACGAATCTTCATCAAAATCAAGTGGTGTGGGAGTTAGATGTGACTTGGTTAAGTCTCATCTAGATGAGAGCTAGACACACCCATTCTCAATACGCTATAGCGTGCTATTATTTTCAGTGGCATTAGCACAACTTCGTTTCAAGCACCACCGTGCAGGCGAGTTGTTCATGGCCGTGTCCAAGCCGGAAAGATCCCTGTGGTGCGGGCAGCAGTCGACGTTGGAGTGACATGAGTAATTAAAGTGAGACTTTCTTTATTTTAGGGAAAGTGTGGATTCTTAAAGCAACAGCCCAGTCATACAATTAGCAGAAAACCTCTTCACGGTTTGAGGGAGTTGTGAGGCATACCTCAGTCAACAAGAGTTTATTATCAGGTCCTGGCTAATGTGAGAAGTAAATGAACATTAGATTATATTCAGATTCTTTTCAATAGATCTCTTGCTCAGTTCCTTCCTGCCTTAATGTTTCTACTTCATAATTCAGCCAACAAAGCAGTGACGGTCTGACGTTCGCTGCACTGTCTCCTTCCGTGATGCCCTCGTCTCCAACAACCCACCTGCTCCGCCTTCAAGTGCCGCTGCCCCTACTAGCAGGCTTCAATCGATGGTTGCCGCCCCCTCACGCCAAGACCATGTGCGTGCCAGGTTTCCCAGAGCCGCGCAGGATGCCCATGCCGGCCAGAGCACTGCGCGTCATCAAGGAGATGGGGGTTGGCGCACGGTTCGGAAGCGCTTTTGGTGGCGGGAGGAGAAGCAGCATCGCCGCATTAATGGCAGGAATCCAAGGCCAGCGGCTCCGTGCCCCCTTTCTTGCATCCAGCATCTCTTCTAAACCAGAGCTACAGGCTGCTGCTTTCGTTGTCTCTCCCCTCGCCATTGCGTTGCCTCCTGCCATAGCCCACCTTGGTGCCTCCTCTGCTCGCAATCTGGGCATACATCGCGTGCATGCCACCTCCACCTCAAGCCCAGGCCATCTGCCGCCCCCGCCGAACCTGCTTTCCCGGCTTCATCGACGGCCCCTCCCGCATCGGAGCTGAGGACTACCAGTTCTCCGGCTGCCCCCGCCGCTGTCGTCACCCCCCCGCCGCTGATGGAGAACCCGGTGCCTAACGTTAACTTGCGCCCCCGAATGGTCTCCGCTACGGTCGCTTGGTCTCCGGCGCTGGCCAACGCTGAGCGCGACCTCGAGCACCACGCGGTCATCGCCACCACCCTGGGCAATCGCCCGTCCTTCACCGTCCAAGACGTCTCCGTCGCCGCCTCCATGCAGTTCGGAATTGCTCGCTCCGACATCCATGTCTCTGTCTTTGAGCCTGGTGACTTTCTCATACGGTTCTCCAACCGCCGTGTGAGAAATACCGCGCTCTCGGACACGGCGACGTTGCACTTCGGCCGTGCGGTCATGCGTCTCTCGGCGTGGTCTAGAAGAGTGGGGGCGACCCTCATCAGGCTCCCGTACAAGATCAGGGTGTGCCTGGAGGGCCCGCCACGGCACGCGTGGTCGATTGAGGGCGTCAAGCAGCTCTTCCCACCGCCGGCCATCGTCGACCACATCGAAGAAGAAACTTATAGCGACGAGGAGTCGGCATGCTGCTGTGCGTGGGTGTGGGTGCAGGATGCCACCAAGACCGCCACCAGGGGCTCTCTCACTGTCGAGGAGCCGCTGGATCAAAGCTCTGCTGACTTCCATAGGTAGCTGATGGAGGGGAGCAGCAACAGCGCGGCGACGCGCTCCAGCCCTGTCAACCTGCTTGTCTACCCGGTTTTGATTCACCTCGACCGAGTGTACGACTACACGGTGCAGCCAAAAATCGACAGCGGCAGAAGCTCCATCAGCGACATTAATGGCATACCATCCGACAACGACGGCTCGCTGGTGTACGACGACTGTGCCAAGTGGCACTACTGATGGACGCTGCGCTTTGAGGACGGAACCTTCCCCGCACTCCGCACTGGCAGGCGTCTGGTGCACTCTCGTCTCAACTTCGGTGGTCGCGACGGCCGCGGCGGCTCACCTGGCGGCAACGACAGAGGCAGGCCGGGCGGCGGAGGACCCAGCCGCGCCTCTGGTCGAAGATCCAGCGACGGCGGCCATCACGACAACGCCGGCGACTCCATGCGTGACTCTTCTTCCGGCGACCCTGGCTGGCAACGCCGTCTATGTGCACCAAAGGGTGCTCCGGTCAACGTTGCAACTGATGATGGGGCCGGGAGACAGCACGCCCACGCCTCTATCCATGTTGAGGGCCACTTGCTGCACTGCCCTGGCGAGGCAGCCTTGCCCGTTGGCCTGAGAGCTGGCCTCCCTGATGATCTAGCTCTGCTTGATTCAGCAACACTGGGTATGCAAATTGGGAACCTGGTTCCCACCCCTTTGCCTGATGGACAGAGTGCAGTTGCCATTCCCATGTCTCCTGTGGGAATAGGTGTGCTGTCGCCCTCTGACCCTGGCATGGACGACAGGGCTCTGCATGCGCGTGAGGCTCCATCCGGGTTGGCCCCGGTCAACTCTGCGATTGACCCAGAGGTGTCTGATCCTTGCATTGCTGTGGGGAACCAGGCGAGACAGTCTTCTCTGCAGCCCACAAATGAAGCCCAGAGATCTTTGGGCCGGCCACTTCTGCAACCCACAAGTGAGGCCCAAGGATCCCTGGCCCCAGTGATGGAGGACCTCATTTCCTTTGGGCCTCCTGAGATTGCTACATCCCCTGAAGAGATCCAGCTGCAGTGCTTCGTCAACTCGTTCACCTTGCTTTGCCCCACCCCTGTGCTGCCAACGCCGCCGCCAACACCACTGCCACAGAAACACACCCTCACCGACGACCAGCGCCGGAGTGGGCGCCTTGCCGGCAAGCCCAACTACAGACTCAACTCACTGACCAAGGCACAATCCGTGCTCCTCAAGAAGAATGGCCAGCTCCCCAATGATGAATCACCGACAACCGAGGCCGATCTGCAGAAATACAAGGACCTGTATAAGCGCCCAGTCAGCTCAGAGTTCATCGCGGCGGTCACCTCCCTCGTCTCCTCCACCGGCAAGCCCAGTAGCTGCACCGCTGCAAGCAAGGCACCGCGAGCATCGGCTCCTGGACCTGCGGTACACTGAGCCCCGATTCCGTGGATCAGGTTGCTCAAAGTTTCCATATGTATCCATTCCCCCTGAAATCAGTTGGTCAATTGTGGAGTCGTTGCATTTCTCTAGCTGCTGAGTCCTGGCAACCTCGAAAAGTTTATCTGCTGAAGACCATGTGGCCGTGTTGTTTTAGTAGTATTCAGTCTAGCGATGACTGCTCCCTTTTTATGTGTTCTGGCATCTGTATGCTCTGTGTCATTTCTGATATAGATGACCTGTCCTATGTACTACAAGTTAGTATCTGTTGCATGGGTGAAGCTTCATGTGTGTCCAGCCCCAAGGAGTCTGCTCCCAACTGATGTGTGCCTACAACTATTTGTTCCCCGTTTAGTTTGATCGGCTCGCTGCACATCTCTTTACTTCCTGCTGTTGAGGGCTGCTGGTTGATATTGGTTTCCCAATGGATAACAACATTTTAAGTTGGAACATTAGAGGGCTAAACAACCCTGCTAGATGGAAAGTTGTAGCAAATTTTTCATCAATGCGGACTGGTCTGCATCCAGGAGACCAAACTGAACGTCATCAACAACCAAATTATTTCTGAGTGTTTGGGGAGTCATTTTGTCAACAACTTTGCATACCTCCCAGCTGATGGTACTCGTGGCGGAATCCTCATCGCTGCATCTGCAGATCATATGAAGATTACTAATCTTACGCATCTCTCTGGCATGTACTCTTTGACTGTAATGGTCACGGATCTTTCTTGCAATTTTGACTGGATGGTTACTGGAGTATATGGGCCTCAAGCTGATAATGAGAAATCCAACTTTTTGCTGGAAATGAGACACCTGAAAACAGTTTGCTCTCCGAAATGGCTTATCCTTGGGGATTTTAACCTGATCAGCAAGGCAGATGAAAAGAGCAACCAAAACATCAATCTGAGACTGCTGCGAAGCTTTAGAGCAGCGATTGACGATCTCAACCTCAAAGAATTACCACTCACTGGTCGACGCTTCACATGGTCCAATGAGAGGCTCAACTGCACCATGACAAAGATTGACAAGGCTCTTGTTACCGAGGAATGGGAGGCTAAATTTCCTGACTTCCAAATGCTTGCTGGGTCTACCGAAATATCTAACCACTGTCCTCTAATTCTCAAAAAACTCAATAACAAGATATTCTCTTGTTTTAGATTCGAAGCTTGGTGGGCAATGCAAATAGGGTTCAGAGAAACCGTTGAACATTTTTGGAAGAAACCTTTCTCCTGCTCCGATCACATTCGCAGGCTACACATCAAGCTCACCAGGACGGCAAAAGGCCTTAGAAAATGGAGCAAGCAAATTCTTAAAGAAAGAAAATTGGCTGCTGATATTGCATCCGAAGTGATCTTCCAGTTGGACGTCGCACAAGAATCGCGGCCACTTTCTGTTGAGGAACTAAAGCTGCGTGTTTTTCTCAAGTCCAGATTACTTGCACTAGCTGCCATTGACAAGATCAAGTGGCACCAACGATCCAGGTTGATTTGGATCAAAGCCGGGGATGCGAATACAAGATTATTTCACTTGCGAGCAAATGGCCGAAGAAGAAAGAACCACATCCCCTTCTTACATGTGGATAGTAGAGTTGCAACGGAGCACAATGACAAAGCAGGGGTTTTATTTGATCACTTCAACACCCTGATGGGGCAACGCCAAGCAACTGAAAAGTGTTTGAACTGGGACTACATCAATATGCCCACTGCTGATCTAAGCCACCTTGATCAGCCCTTCACTCTCGAGGAATTGCAGACTGCTATTTTTGATATTGCCGCTGAGAAGGCACCTGGGCCTGATGGATTTATCGGGACTTTCTTCAAAATATGTTGGCACACTGTCAAGATTGACCTTCTCAATGCAGTCAACCAGATGTCTGCTCTTGATGGCAAACAATGGAACCTCCTCAACACGGCGTACATCGTGCTTATTCCTAAGAAAGAAAATGCCCTCAGACCACAGGACTACAGACCAATCAGCTTAACTCATAGCGTTGCAAAAATACTTGGAAAACTTCTTGCCAGCAGAGTTGGTCCTGAGTTACAACACATCATCTCGGTTAGTCAGAGTGCTTTCCTTAGGGGAAGAAGTATTCAAGAAAACTTTCTTTATGTTCAAAACCTGATCCAGAGTCTACACCGTGCAAAGAAACCTACCTTATTCCTGAAGCTAGACATTGCAAAAGCATTCGACTCGGTTAAGTGGGACTATCTTCTTGATGTTCTGAAACAAGTGGGATTCAGCCAAAGATTCAGAGACCTGATTGCTATCTCGCTCGCCTCTACCTCTTCGCGGATCATCCTAAATGGTGTACCTGGGGCTCCTTTTCTTCACCGCCAAGGTCTGAGACAGGGCGAACCGCTCTCGCCATTGCTCTTCCTGCTGGCCATTGACCCCCTACAACGAATCCTTGACAAAGCTACTGAGGAACATATTCTTAGTCCAATCAATCATCACAGTGCCTCAGTCAGAGTCAGTCTTTACGCAGATGATGCTGCCCTATTCATGAACCCTGTCCGAGCTGAAGTGGCTGCTCTTCAATCCATCCTTGCAGCCTTTGGCAAGATCTCCGGCCTTTGTACAAATTTCAACAAATCAGCAGCATACCCAATTGCATGTGAGGACCATGTGATTGAGGAGGTTCTAGCTGAGTTTGAGGGCGAAATCAGCTCCCTCCCGTGCAAGGACCTTGGGATGCCTCTGAGTATTCGCAAGCTTCGGAGGGTGGATTTTCAAGTGCTCATTGATAAAATCGCAGCAAAGCTTGCGGGCTGGAAGGGAAAATTACTTAACAGGATGGGACGGCTGGCTCTCATCAACTCGGTGTTAACCTCCTTGACCACGTTGTCAGGACCCCGACTCGATGTCACATCGATCTAGCCGGTAACACCTCATATCACCTTGCGGCCTCACGCACGGTATCCCCACGGGTGTCGTCTTACCTTTGCCCGGGACCGTTTGCGCATTTTGGCTCACGTATATGATAGTGTCGCTAGCATCCATATGATAAAGAGCCCGGGCTGACATGACTAGTCGTAAACCCAAAGTGGCACAGACTTACAGGGACAGGCATTCATGACCCAGCTTCGAACGTGTCGGTCATCAGCAAGTGGGTCCGGGCTGTAGCACTGGGCTAGCAGGACTCCGGTAAACCGGGCTGTAGCGGGCTAACAGGACTCCGGTACTCAAAGCGTGACATTTCCCCGAAGGGACAGGCACAGGAACGAAGAAGGACACATGCCGGCCAGCCTAAGTGTTCCAGAGCAGTAGCAAGCTACCATGGCTCAGCGGTAACACTAGGAGACATTTCCCGGTAAGAGAGGCTACTAAAGATAAACAACTAGATAGTCAGATCCCACACATACCAAGCATTTCAATCATACACACAATATGCTCGATATGTGCAAATACAACGAAGCATCACAACATGACTCTATGACACAAGTACTTTATTTAAGGCTCATAGAGCCACACATGACATACACAAAGGTACGGGTCTCACGACCCAACATACAAGTCATACAGTCATACAAACCAGCAGCGGAAGTAGCTTGTCTGAGTACAGACAACTAGTAAAATAAAAGAGGCTTGGGAAGCCTAGCTATACTACAAGGTCCTTCACAAGCTCAGGGTCACCACCTGGGTCTTTAGCCTACTCGTTGATGTCAACGTCTACATAGAACCCATCAGAAGGGGTTGCAGCGTCTTCTGTAAAAATGTAGATTATAGCAACATGAGTACAAAGGTACTCAGCAAGACTTACATCAGATCCTACATACATGCTTAGTATCAAGAAGGGTTGGTGGAGTTATTGCAGCAAGCCAGCTTTGACTCTTGGCTAGACTATCCTACGATACTCCAACTTGAAATGGTTTTGCGCACACGAGTCCACTACTCACCACTTCAATACACTACTGAGGATCCACCTCCGTCTTCCTACGGAAGAGCCATCCTCGGCACTCACACTTATCTTGAGGCTTTTAACAGTTTCCATTTACTTGTCTATGAACTGTATAGGCAACCAAGTAGTCCTTTACCGCGGACGCGGCTATTCGAATAGATTGTGATAACCCTGCAGGGGTGTACTTCTTCATACATGTTTCCACCACTTAGCGTCTGCACACGACATGTGCTCGGCAGACTTCAAGCGAAAGCCGACGTGGGTGTAGACCACGACCTACCTAAACACTTAAGCCTCTAGTCCAGGTTTATCGCCTATTCAGGTTCCATCCGCAGGGAGTCCGGCCGAGGTTTCCCATACGGCCCCGAACGATGTGAACAGGGTTCCCGAGATACCTAACGGGTATTCGGTACACCCGGCCACGTACCTACCGCATCACAGCCCACCCCTACGGTCAGCGCTGTCCACGGCCTCCAGTAGGCTACAAACACCAGAAACTACTTGCAACTCCTGGACAGAGAGCTAGGGTGAATAAGAAGTCGAGCGGGGTCATATTTCAGGGCCCAATGCATGGTAGTAGCTGTATCTTAAATCACGCATACAGATCTCAGTGCTTAAGGTCGACTTCAATGAAACAATCCACCATGTACTCCTACATGGCCTCTCATCGATACCTTTACCAAATCGTGTTCACCACACCACTCTCATTACCGACATAATCATTTCACTCTAGCCCATCACCCAGATGAACCAGACCTGACACGACTCTAAGCATAGCAGGCATAGCAAGGTAGGAACAACACATACATATGGCTCAATCAACTCCTACACATGCTAGTGGGTTTCATCTAGTTACTGTGGCAATGACAGGTCATGCAGAGGAAATGGGTTCAACTACCGTAGCACACAGCAGTTTGAATCGCGTTGTCTTAATGCAGTAAAAGAGAGCAGGAGCGAGAACATGGGATTGTATCGATATGATCAAATGGTTGGTTGCTTGCCTGATGGTTCGATGCACTGATACGGTTCTTCGTTAGGGTAATCACGGTATTCCTCGGAGACAGAACCTGCCGCAGAGAGCACCGATACACAAACATTACCAAACAGTATGCAACAATATGATGCATGCATGAGACATGGCAAAATGAGTGTATTGGGCTAATGCAACTAAAACCAGAAGGGTTTGAACAAATTTGAATCAAGGATTCAAATTTCAAATTCAAATATGGCCTTTTAAAGTGCTTTTCCTTGTTCTGCTTAAAACATCAATTTAACTTGTTTGATCATGCAAGAAAATAGTACAGATGGGTAGATTGGATTTTTCTGATCATTTTTCATATATAATTTGTCCAATTTGGAGTTACAGAATAAAAGTTATGAATTTTTGAAGTTTAAATAATATTCTGGAATTTCCTGATTTAAATTAAATCCAGAAATTATAGTTATTGCGCCAGCATGACGTCATCATCACGTCAGTGGTCAACTGCGGCTGGCTGAGGTCAAACCTGACGTGTGGGACCCACACATCAGTGACAGGGGGTTAAACAGGGTTAAATTAACTCTAATTACTAATTAGTGGCGCTGGGGCCCACTGGTCAGTGTCAGGGGTTAACTAACAGTGGTTAGCGCTAATCCTAATTAGCTACAGGGCTGGGCCCACCTGTCAGGGACTCTGGGGGGTCCTGCCGTGGTCAAGGTGGGTCAAACCCACCGGCGACGTGACGCCGGCGAGGTCCGAGAGGGCGGCGCGTCGCGGGATCGCGCTACAAGGCACGGGCCAGGCCGTGCTTGGGCTCGTTGGAAAGCCCTTGCTCCCGCGCGTCGAACGGTGGCCGTGGCTGGGCCTGGGGTGGCCGGAGTCGATGGCGGCGAGCTCGGCTGCGGCCGCCGGAGTTCGGGTGCGGTCGGGATCGATGTTGCAGGGGGTTTGGGGAGGCGTTAGTGTGTGCTGCGTGATCCTAGTGAGGTGTGGAGCACGATAGTGTGCTCGGTTGGGTGCTACGGTGACCGTGGCCACGACGGCGACATCGCCGGCGGCGTGGAGCTCTCGGGCAAAGTGGGGCTAGGGCCTAGAGGTCGGGAGAGACCAGGGGAGAAGGGGGAAACGATCCGGGGGCTCACCGCGGGGCTGCAGAGGTGGTTAGCGGGCTCGGGGACGCGCTGGAGACGACGAATTCGACGGCGACGATGATCGGAGCCCGAAGAGGGGAACGGCGACGTGGCGGCGATGCAGGGCTTCCGGAGGCCCGTGGAGCAGTGGGGAGGAAGAGGAGGTTGTGGCGGAGCTCCTGAGCTAGTCGGGGGAGCGAGGGGTGGCCGGAGATGGCTGCTATGGCGAACGGCGGCGACGGTGGTGTTCGGCCGTGTGAGAGAGAGAGCGAGGGAGAGGAGGGGGGAGCCGGGGGAGAGTGAGAGAGAGCAGGGGG
>NC_041380.1:24300008-24301354 GCF_002162155.2 Triticum dicoccoides
TAATTCTCCTCATGTGGGTGCAATTGCCGTGAAGCGTAGGCAATTACGTGTCGATCTTGCATGAGAATGCAACCTAGCCCTTGTCGCGAGGCGTCGCAGTAGATAACAAAGTCCTTGGAGAAGTCTGGCGGTACCAGTACGGGAGCAGAGGTCAGGCGTCTTTTCAGTTCCTGAAAGCTGTGCTCACATTGTGGAGTCCACTCGAACTTCTTATCTTTCTTGAGGAGTTCGGTTAGAGGTTTAGCAACCTTGGAGAAGTTCTCGACAAAGCGACGACAATAGCTCGCTAAGCCCAGAAAGCTCCGAACTTGCTTGACCGATTCAGGTGGAGTCCAATTAAGGACGGCTTGAACTCGCTCAGGGTTAACAGCAATACCTTTACCAGATATTACATGACCCAGATAGGTCACTTCTGGCAACCAGAATTCACATTTAGAAAATTTGGCATAAAGGCGATGCTCTCGAAGTTTCTGCAACACTAGCCTTAGATGTTCGGCATGTTCTTCCTCGTTCTTGGAGTAGATGAGTATATCATCGAGGTAAACCACGACGAATTTATCCAAATACTCCATGAAGATTGAGTTCATTAACCGAGAAAAGGTGGCTGGAGAGTTGGTTAATCCGAAGGACATGACGGTGTACTCGTATTGCCCATAACGAGTAACAAAGGCCGTTTTAGGAATGTCCCCGTTTCTGATTTTGATTTGATGGTAGCCCAACCTCAAATCCATCTTGGAGAAGACTGAGGATCCAGCGAGCTGATCGTACAGGTCGTTGATCCTGGGGAGTGGATATTTGTTCTTGATTGTGACCAAATTGACAGGTCGGTAATCTACAACCATCCGGTCCGTACCATCCTTCTTCTTGACGAATAGGACGGGGCAAGCCCATGGAGAGGAGCTAGGTCGGATAAAACCCTTTTTCAAGGACTCATCGAGTTGTTTCTTAAGCTCGGCTAGTTCTAGGGGTGCCATCTTATAAGGTCTTCTAGCAATCGGAACGGTTCCTGGAATGAGGTCTATTACAAACTCAACATCCCTGTCAGGTGGAACACCTGGCAATTCCTCTGGAAAGACATCCGGGAAGTCACGGACTACCGGAACGTCCTCAAGGTCTGGCAAAGGGCTGGCGTTAAGAGAATATAATTGTCGCTTGGCTATTCGGGTCAAGACATTAACTATCTTTCCCGAAGGATGGGTGAGTTGAACAGTCCTAGAGAAGCAATCGATTTGGGCATGATGAGCCGACATCCAGTCCATACCCAGAATGATATTAATATCTGAAGATTTAAGGGCTATCAAAGACGCGAGGAAAACAAGTCTGTCGACTTGGATTTCATTTCCATA
>NC_041380.1:24301643-24324418 GCF_002162155.2 Triticum dicoccoides
GTCGTCCATAGAGAACTTCAAAAGGGGCTTTACCCAAGCTAGATTGATAGCTGTTGTTATAAGCGAATTCGGCAAATGGAAGGCACTTCTCCCAATCCATTCCGAATGAGATAACAGAGGCTCGAAGCATGTCTTCTAGAATCTGGTTGACGCGTTCCACTTGACCGCTCGACTGAGGGTGGAAGGCAGTGCTAAAGGAGAGACGGGTTCCCATAGCATTCTGGAAACTTTCCCAAAATCGAGAGGTGAAAAGACTTCCTCGATCCGAGTTAATTTCCAAAGGAACACCATGGAGGGACACTATTCGGGAGATGTATAAGTCTGCCAATTGACTAGCGGTTATACTCTCACGAACAGGTAAGAAATGGGCTACTTTGGAAAGACGATCGACAACGACAAAGATAGCATTATTCCCTCTCTTGGTCCTGGGAAAACCGGTAATGAAATCCATACCAATTTTATCCCATTTCCATTCAGGAATAGCTAGGGGTTGAAGGGTGCCAGCAGGCCGTTGATGCTCTGCTTTTACACGACGACAGACGTCGCAATTAGCAATATACTGAGCAATTTCTCTCTTCATCCTAGTCCACCAGAACCTCTAGCATAGATCCTGATACATCTTAGTACTACCGGGATGAATGGTGAGAGGAGATTCATGAGCCTCCTTAAGGATCAACTGCCGTAGATGCTGGTTCTTGGGAACCACTAGACGGTTCTCAAAGTACACAACACCATGATCATTTGTGGAGAAACAACTAGCACCTCCGCTAGCAATGTTCTCCTTGATCTTAGCTATTCCCTTATCTCGCTTCTGGGCAGCAATGATTTGATCCGTAAGAGTAGGTTTCGCCACCAAGGTGGAAAGAAAACCTTGAGGAACAATGTGAAGGTTAAGCTTCCGAAATTCCTCATGGAGAAGCGGTTGACTTTGTTGTAACATCAGATTGTTACAATAGGATTTACGACTTAGCGCATCAGCCATGACGTTGGCTTTCCCTGGGGTGTAGGTTATTCCTAAGTCGAAATCTGTGATCAACTCGACCCAACGTCTTTGCCTGAGGTTCAGATCCGGTTGGGTGAAGATGTACTTCAGACTTTGGTGATCAGTGAATATTTCGCAACGGTTACCGAGGAGGTAATGTCGCCAGGTTTTAAGTGCATAGACTACGGCTGCAAGCTCTAGATCATGAGTGGGATAATTCTCCTCATGTGGGTGCAATTGCCGTGAAGCGTAGGCAATTACGTGTCGATCTTGCATGAGAATGCAACCTAGCCCTTGTCGCGAGGCGTCGCAGTAGATAACAAAGTCCTTGGAGAAGTCTGGCGGTACCAGTACGGGAGCAGAGGTCAGGCGTCTTTTCAGTTCCTGAAAGCTGTGCTCACATTGTGGAGTCCACTCGAACTTCTTATCTTTCTTGAGGAGTTCGGTTAGAGGTTTAGCAACCTTGGAGAAGTTCTCGACAAAGCGACGACAATAGCTCGCTAAGCCCAGAAAGCTCCGAACTTGCTTGACCGATTCAGGTGGAGTCCAATTAAGGACGGCTTGAACTCGCTCAGGGTTAACAGAAATACCTTTACCAGATATTACATGACCCAGATAGGTCACTTCTGGCAACCAGAATTCACATTTAGAAAATTTGGCATAAAGGCGATGCTCTCGAAGTTTCTGCAACACTAGCCTTAGATGTTCGGCATGTTCTTCCTCGTTCTTGGAGTAGATGAGTATATCATCGAGGTAAACCACGACGAATTTATCCAAATACTCCATGAAGATTGAGTTCATTAACCGAGAAAAGGTGGCTGGAGCGTTGGTTAAACCGAAGGACATGACGGTGTACTCGTATTGGCCATAACGAGTGACAAAGGCCGTTTTAGGAATGTCCCCGTTTCTGATTTTGATTTGATGGTAGCCCAACCTCAAATCCATTTTGGAGAAGATTGAGGATCCAGCGAGCTGATCGTACAGGTCGTTGATCCTGGGAAGTGGATATTTGTTCTTGATTGTGACCAAATTAACAGGTCGGTAATCTACAACCATCCGGTCCGTACCATCCTTCTTCTTGACGAATAGGACGGGGCAAGCCCACGGAGATGAGCTAGGTCGGATGAAACCCTTTTTCAAGGACTCATCGAGTTGTTTCTTAAGCTCGGCTAGTTCTAGGGGTGCCATCTTATAAGGTCTTCTAGCAATCGGAACGGTTCCTGGAATGAGGTCTATTACAAACTCAACATCCCTGTCAGGTGGAACACCTGGCAATTCCTCTGGAAAGACATCCGGGAAGTCACGGACTACCGGAACGTCCTCAAGGTCTGGCAAAGGGCTGGCGTTAAGAGAATATAATTGTCGCTTGGCTATTCGGGTCAAGACATTGACTATTTCTCCCGAAGGATGGGTGAGTTGAACAGTCCTAGAGAAGCAATCGATTTGGGCATGATGAGCCGACATCCAGTCCATGCCCAGAATGATGTTAATATCTGAAGATTTAAGGGCTATCAAAGACGCGAGGAAAACAAGTCGGTTGACTTGGATTTCATTTCCATAACTTACCCTAGAGGTCTGCCATCTAGAACCAGGGGTAGAGATTTCCATAGTGGATGGCATGTCACAGAATGCAACGTTATGCAAACGAGCATAACTTTCGGATATAAAAGAATGAGAGGCTCCTGTATCGAAAAGAACAGATGTCGGGTGGCAGTTAACAAGAAGCGTACCGAGAACGACGTTGGGATCCTCTTGAGCTTCTTCGGCAGAGATACAGTTGACATGGCCACGTGAAGCGGTGACCGGCTTGGCGTGGAATATTTTTCCTGTCGGCTTGCCACGGCCAACAGCTTTAGCAGATTGATTGGGGTTGGTCTGGGGACACTCACGCATATAGTGACCAGATTCCCCACACTTGAAACAAGTCACGGAACTGGTATGTGGAGGAGCATTGTTAGTTGGACCCCCATAGGGCTTGGCTGGAGCAGACTGTTGAACGGGGCGAGGCGCCTGGAAGGATGGCCTCGATGTAAACCTGGGTGGCAGGGCGGTGTTGGGTACCCACACGCGGCGCTTCTGAGGACCAGCACCGGATGAGGAACCCATGTCACGTCCATGCTTGCGTGTTGCGTCATAGTCAGTCTGACCAGTTTCAGCACTGATGGCTTTGTTGACAAGTTTCGAGAAAGATGTACACTCATGCAGACGGAGGTCGCGGCAAAGCTCAGGACTAAGGCCCTTACGGAACCTTGCTTGCTTCTTGGCATCGGTAGACACTTCCTCGGTTGCATATCGTGCGAGATTACCAAACTCCCTGCTGTAAGCATCCACAGAAAGTCGGCCTTGGGTGAAACTGCAAAATTCTTCACGTTTACGGTCCATGAGACCCTCCGGAATGTGATGTTCACGGAAAGCCTCGCTGAATTCAGCCCAAGTAGTGACATGGCCCGCTGGGCGCATAGCTCCATAATTCTCCCACCATAGACTGGCGGGGCCTTCAAGATGATATGCAGCAAAGGTGACCTTGTCAGCCTCCGCTACCAGCGCGGAACGCAGTTTATGAGAGATACTGCGAAGCCAGTCATCAGCGTCGAGAGGCTCGACGGAGTGGTGGAACGTGGGTGGATGTAATTTGATAAAATCACTGAGCTGATGGTGTGTTGTGTTCTGTTCAATACGCTCCAACAAACGGTTGGTCTCCCGCTTGTTTCTCTCAGCTTCCATCATAACCTCGGCTAGTGAAGGAGGATGAGGCAGATTTGCATCCCTGGCTTCACTGCCTTCGGCCTGCTCTTGAGAAGCAGGGTTAGCGCGCGTGTTGACCATCCTAGGTAAACAAGACAATGATTTAGTCAGGATGATAAAATTCCGACATAGGATAAAAATGCAAGGAATAACTCGAAATGCAAGATGATCATCCGTATGACATGGTAAAAACAGAACTGCTTCTTTTATTCCATCGTCATACACACCATACAGAGTTTAGTACAAGACCAAACAAAGTACTATTACGGTGAAAGAGGATTACATCTCATCGGAGGCATTCCAAGCTCCTATACATTATTTTTCTACACCTCCGGAAGGAGTACAAACTAGGTCATATCCCACGAGTCACGCGGGACGATAGACGACACAGCTAGTGCGAACTAGTGATACTACCACTAACTCAGACCGATCCGTAGTAGTCCTCGTAAAAGTCACCTCCATAGCCTGGGAGCTCAACATGATCATCCGGAAACAGACGATCTCACGGAGCTTGTGGACCATAGGGGCTAGGATGAGGCCTTGGACCAACAAACGGTGGCCTGCGGGGACCGCGAGGTGGGGTGATGCCTCCTACATCACGCCAAACCATCACGTCTGGCAGAGCGGATCTCACAGGATAGAGATCGCGCATATCTGAATATCCAGCTTGCACCGCCGGTGCGAACCGAGTCAAAGTGGCCCAGTGGTCAGCACGGGTGTTGAAGAGCTCTAGCCTTAAGGCCCGATTTTCACGGTCCTTATCCTCGAGCATCTCAGCAGTGGTGCGAGTCCGTGAATCCTCCTGAGTGGGGTCAGCATAGATAGCCTGGAGATACCCTTGTGCTCCCGGAAGTGATCCTGGCATATACCGGAAATCAGAGTCCCGAAATATACCAGATCTGACTCGCATAATGGTCATCATAGAGTAGGCGGCGTCCTGCACAGCCATCTCAATAGTAACCCCGAGTCCATAAGAGCAGTGAAGAGGCTCGGTGGATCCAGGATAAGATGGAAATATCCTGACAGTGCAGAGATACTGGCTCTGATTAAAATCTCGGAATTGCTCTTCGACCGTGTACTCGGGATACCAGCGGTATCCAGCCTCAGTCATTACCCTGACCAACTTGGCAGTATGGCCGGGTACATCTAGGCATCGAGTCAGGCGAACCACTTGATTGAGGTCGCGAGTGGCCATCTGAAAGCACAATCATAATGCAAGGGCATTAGAATTTCTAGCAAAATTTCGGCAGCATAACAGATGTAAATGCTCAAGAAGGATTTTGAGACATTTGACAAAGGATTACATACACACTCATCATCATCATATCAAAGTTCTGAATCCATTCTAACAACATAATGTGGTAGTAGAACTGAACTAGGCTTGTATCCATCAAACTTATAAGGTACTACTGATTAGTAACACGTGATCCTGATAGAGAGAACAGATCCTAATTCCTTATCCCCCGGTAGAAGAATGGACTGACTCAGATCAGAATGTCATAAGATAAAGGAGTAAAAAGAGCCTTACGTTCCATCCCACAAACAATTCCCCTACATATAACTAAAGAATTTCTAGACTCAACATCGACCAGTTTGGCTTGGAGAACCTACAGGCAGTCCGGCTCTGATGCCAACGCTGTCAGGACCCCGACTCGATGTCACATCGATCTAGCCGGTAACACCTCATATCACCTTGCGGCCTCACGCACGGTATCCCCACGGGTGTCGTCTTACCTTTGCCCGGGACCGTTTGCGCATTTTGGCTCACGTATATGATAGTGTCGCTAGCATCCATATGATAAAGAGCCCGGGCTGACATGACTAGTCGTAAACCCAAAGTGGCACAGACTTACAGGGACAGGCATTCATGACCCAGCTTCGAACGTGTCGGTCATCAGCAAGTGGGTCCGGGCTGTAGCACTGGGCTAGCAGGACTCCGGTAAACCGGGCTGTAGCGGGCTAACAGGACTCCGGTACTCAAAGCGTGACATTTCCCCGAAGGGACAGGCACAGGAACGAAGAAGGACACATGCCGGCCAGCCTAAGTGTTCCAGAGCAGTAGCAAGCTACCATGGCTCAGCGGTAACACTAGGAGACA
Source organism: Triticum dicoccoides (assembly GCF_002162155.2). Classification (NCBI taxonomy): domain Eukaryota; kingdom Viridiplantae; phylum Streptophyta; class Magnoliopsida; order Poales; family Poaceae; genus Triticum; species Triticum dicoccoides. Next base: position 24,307,469 of record NC_041380.1, read on the forward strand.
TTTCCCGGTAAGAGAGGCTACTAAAGATAAACAACTAGATAGTCAGATCCCACACATACCAAGCATTTCAATCATACACACAATATGCTCGATATGTGCAAATACAACGAAGCATCACAACATGACTCTATGACACAAGTACTTTATTTAAGGCTCATAGAGCCACACATGACATACACAAAGGTACGGGTCTCACGACCCAACATACAAGTCATACAGTCATACAAACCAGCAGCGGAAGTAGCTTGTCTGAGTACAGACAACTAGTAAAATAAAAGAGGCTTGGGAAGCCTAGCTATACTACAAGGTCCTTCACAAGCTCAGGGTCACCACCTGGGTCTTTAGCCTACTCGTTGATGTCAACGTCTACATAGAACCCATCAGAAGGGGTTGCAGCGTCTTCTGTAAAAATGTAGATTATAGCAACATGAGTACAAAGGTACTCAGCAAGACTTACATCAGATCCTACATACATGCTTAGTATCAAGAAGGGTTGGTGGAGTTATTGCAGCAAGCCAGCTTTGACTCTTGGCTAGACTATCCTACGATACTCCAACTTGAAATGGTTTTGCGCACACGAGTCCACTACTCACCACTTCAATACACTACTGAGGATCCACCTCCGTCTTCCTACGGAAGAGCCATCCTCGGCACTCACACTTATCTTGAGGCTTTTAACAGTTTCCATTTACTTGTCTATGAACTGTATAGGCAACCAAGTAGTCCTTTACCGCGGACGCGGCTATTCGAATAGATTGTGATAACCCTGCAGGGGTGTACTTCTTCATACATGTTTCCACCACTTAGCGTCTGCACACGACATGTGCTCGGCAGACTTCAAGCGAAAGCCGACGTGGGTGTAGACCACGACCTACCTAAACACTTAAGCCTCTAGTCCAGGTTTATCGCCTATTCAGGTTCCATCCGCAGGGAGTCCGGCCGAGGTTTCCCATACGGCCCCGAACGATGTGAACAGGGTTCCCGAGATACCTAACGGGTATTCGGTACACCCGGCCACGTACCTACCGCATCACAGCCCACCCCTACGGTCAGCGCTGTCCACGGCCTCCAGTAGGCTACAAACACCAGAAACTACTTGCAACTCCTGGACAGAGAGCTAGGGTGAATAAGAAGTCGAGCGGGGTCATATTTCAGGGCCCAATGCATGGTAGTAGCTGTATCTTAAATCACGCATACAGATCTCAGTGCTTAAGGTCGACTTCAATGAAACAATCCACCATGTACTCCTACATGGCCTCTCATCGATACCTTTACCAAATCGTGTTCACCACACCACTCTCATTACCGACATAATCATTTCACTCTAGCCCATCACCCAGATGAACCAGACCTGACACGACTCTAAGCATAGCAGGCATAGCAAGGTAGGAACAACACATACATATGGCTCAATCAACTCCTACACATGCTAGTGGGTTTCATCTAGTTACTGTGGCAATGACAGGTCATGCAGAGGAAATGGGTTCAACTACCGTAGCACACAGCAGTTTGAATCGCGTTGTCTTAATGCAGTAAAAGAGAGCAGGAGCGAGAACATGGGATTGTATCGATATGATCAAATGGTTGGTTGCTTGCCTGATGGTTCGATGCACTGATACGGTTCTTCGTTAGGGTAATCACGGTATTCCTCGGAGACAGAACCTGCCGCAGAGAGCACCGATACACAAACATTACCAAACAGTATGCAACAATATGATGCATGCATGAGACATGGCAAAATGAGTGTATTGGGCTAATGCAACTAAAACCAGAAGGGTTTGAACAAATTTGAATCAAGGATTCAAATTTCAAATTCAAATATGGCCTTTTAAAGTGCTTTTCCTTGTTCTGCTTAAAACATCAATTTAACTTGTTTGATCATGCAAGAAAATAGTACAGATGGGTAGATTGGATTTTCTGATCATTTTTCATATATAATTTGTCCAATTTGGAGTTACAGAATAAAAGTTATGAATTTTTGAAGTTTAAATAATATTCTGGAATTTCCTGATTTAAATTAAATCCAGAAATTATAGTTATTGCGCCAGCATGACGTCATCATGACGTCAGTGGTCAACTGCGGCTGGCTGAGGTCAAACCTGACGTGTGGGACCCACACGTCAGTGACAGGGGGTTAAACAGGGTTAAATTAACTCTAATTACTAATTAGTGGCGCTGGGGCCCACTGGTCAGTGTCAGGGGTTAACTAACAGTGGTTAGCGCTAATCCTAATTAGCTACAGGGCTGGGCCCACCTGTCAGGGACTCAGGGGGGTCCTGCCGTGGTCAAGGTGGGACAAACCCACCGGCGACGTGACGCCGGCGAGGTCCGAGACGGCGGCGCGTCACGGGATCGCGCTACAAGGCACGGGCGAGGCCGTGCTTGGGCTCGTTGGAAAGCCCTTGCTCCCGCGCGTCGAACGGTGGCCGTGGCTGGGCCTGGGGTGGCCGGAGTCGACGGCGGCGAGCTCGGCTGCGGCCGCCGGAGTTCGGGTGCGGTCGGGATCGATGTTGCAGGGGGTTTGGGGAGGCGTTAGTGTGTGCTGCGTGATCCTAGTGAGGTGTGGAGCACGATAGTGTGCTCGGTTGGGTGCTACGGTGACCGTGGCCACGACGGCGACATCGCCGGCGGCGTGGAGCTCTCGGGCAAAGTGGGGCTAGGGCCTAGAGGTCGGGAGAGACCAGGGGAGAAGGGGGAAACGATCCGGGGGCTCACCGCGGGGCTGCAGAGGTGGTTAGCGGGCTCGGGGACGCGCTGGAGACGACGAATTCGACGGCGACGATGATCGGAGCCCGAAGAGGGGAACGGCGACGTGGCGGCGATGCAGGGCTTCCGGAGGCCCGTGGAGCAGTGGGGAGGAAGAGGAGGTTGTGGCGGAGCTCCTGAGCTAGTCGGGGGAGCGAGGGGTGGCCGGAGATGGCTGCTATGGCGAACGGCGGCGACGGTGGTGTTCGGCCGTGTGAGAGAGAGAGCGAGGGAGAGGAGGGGGGAGCCGGGGGAGAGTGAGAGAGAGCAGGGGGAAGAGGCGTGGCGTCGTCCGGGGCATCGAGCGAGGAGGGGAGGGCAGGCAAGCAGGGAGAGAGGTGGCGTGGCGCGATGGCGCGCGCGCGCGCCGGCCACACTCCCCTCCCTCTGTCGGGACGAAGACGACAGAGGAGGGAGGCGGGCTGGGCCGCCTGCTGGCTGGGCCGGCCAGCTGGCTGGGCTGCACAGGGAGGAGCCCAGGTAAGCTTCTCCCTTTTATTTTTTTTCTGTTTTCTAATTTCTGACATTTGTTTTGATTTAAATAATATATTAAATCATTTATTTAACTTATGCCAATTTTTGCAGGGGCTAGATATATTATTCCAGAGCTCCTTTATAATTGGCATAATATTTGGACATATATTAATATATATAGAAATATATTTCCAAAGCAAATATTTATACATTAATTCCAAATGCCCAAAATAAATGTCCATGAGCCACTAAAAATATTGGTTTGATTTTTATCTCTGTCCAATATTTTCAGAGAGCAACATGAGCATTTTCTTGGACCCTTTTGGAGAAATTTTTATTTGGATCATTTTCAAAATGATTCTGAGGGTTTCACAGATCCCCATTTCAAGTTTCTGATGAAAGAGTAAACATGATGCAACACTCTAATGCATGACTAGCTAGGGTGTGACACACGTACTATCTGACAATTTTTGCTCCAACCAAGTGGGTTGTAAAGAGGATTGACAAGCTTCGAAGAAGTTTTCTTTGGAAAGGAGAAGAAGAGGCCAAAGGAGGCCACTATGCAGTCAATCGGCAACAAGTATGCTCCCCCAAAAAGCTTGGGGGCCTTGGAATAAAAAACCTAGCTTTCTACAGCAGATCTTTGAGATTAAGGTGGGCTTGGTACTCCTGGAAATACCCCAATAGGTCTTGGGTTGGATTGCAAATTCCATGCACTAGCACTGACATGCAGCTGTTCAACGCCTCCACAATTGTCAAGCTTGCTGACGGTCAAAGTGCTAAATTCTGGAGTAGCTCATGGCTAAATGGCTCTGCACCTAAGGACATCGCCCCAAACCTACATAAGCTTGCAAGGCAGAAAAATGCCTCGGTGGCGGCTGCTCTCCATCGGGGCCGCTGGATGAAAGGAATCGAGCAACTTAGCACCACTGAGGATCTGATCAGTTTCATTGACCTTTGGCACCGGATACAAGGGGTTAACCTCTCGGATCAACCGGATGACATTGAGTGGAAATGGAACGACAGCAAATCATACACTGCTGTCACTGCTTATGATGCCCAATTCATCGGAACCATTGCGAAGCCTGAGTTGAATGCCCTTTGGAAAGCAAAGGTGGAGGGAAAGATCAAATTCTTTGGTTGGCTTCTGTCTCAAAATAGACTGCCAACTGCTGACCGTCTCGCGCGAGAGGATGTGAACACAACGACACCTGCTCCCTTTGCGACCAAATGATTGAAACTGCCGCTCATCTGATCTGTGGCTGCCCATTTGCAAAGGAAGTGTGGCAGAAGATCAACACCATGCTGCCTAACTTTCAACTTCAAGCAACCTTGCCGTTCACCTCCATCGCAACCTGGTGGAGCAGTTTTGCCTATGGGCAGCAGAAAAAGGCAGCAGTTGCGCTATACTTTGCCTGGAATATTTGGAATGAGCGAAACCGAAGAATATTCCAAAACCTGTCTTCAACTGCTGATATGGTGGCTTGCTTAGCCAGGTCTGACTTAGCATACTTGGACATGGCCAACGTGAGGCCTTAGCTTTGTATATCTGCTGTATCTTTATCTTTTTTGTCTGCCTTAGGGCTTCAGACTTTTTCCCTTGTAAATTCCTGAACTATAATGAAAAGGCAGAGCACCTGCCATTAGCCCTCAAAAAAAAACAATTCAAAAAAAACTTAGCATTAGAAAAAAAATGTTACAAGTAATGGGGCAAAGCTAACTTGTCTCGTGTGGTATTGCTAAATAAAGGGTGTCCTGCCCAGCTTGTCGTAAAGAGCGCGCAAAAGTAAAAATGAAAATGACAATTAGAAACAAATTCAAGGAACTCAATACAGTCTAGCAGAATGCTGGGTAGACAGTACGGGACAAAAAAGTACTGTGAGGTAACATTATGGTCAACAAAATCATAAGATGCTGAAAAATAGATTTAGTTGGATGGCGACCTATCAATTTAACAATCTAGATAGAATTCAACTAGGAGAATAGTCCTCGCAGTGACAGCTCTATGTAATCAAGAACTAAAAATAAATCGGGGGAGTGTAAGTGATAGTGGTGAATGGTGAACTTATTGTATGCATGGTATCATCCCAATATTACTAGACATATCTATATGTTAATCATGTTTTTTTTCTGTTTCCCTCAGAAAGTCCTCTTCCCTTGACCACAAAACAAGATGAAAGAACTATGTTTCCTAGGTTTTGAAAGAATTGTCTTACAAATGCATAAAAACAGGGAGAAATGAATATTTGGCATTGATGGATAATAGTATGTACATATTGTAGAAGATATTTACTTGCACAAAATAAATGGAAGAGAGATGAAAATGCAAACCATTTCACATATAAATAATGCACTCTCAGTGTCTTAAACTACCCATAGCAAGAGCTAGCAAGTTGCGACAATAACCAGTAATACATGATGGCAAATAGATTGAATGACTAGGTTCATTCAGGCAACTAAGCTTTACCAATTTATCCTTACAAAGTCTTCTCTAACCAACATTGTTTGAAGCCACAAAAGTCATGCACCCAAACACCAACAGATAAAGACATAGGACTTCGGACATATCCAAGCTACTGGCACATTAAGTCCATAGCAACTTATATTTTTTTCATACCGTGTCGTGTCATTCTGCACTGACTCTCACTGACCAGCTGACGGCCATTCTGCAAAACAGGGAATGTAAGGTAGACCAAACCTGGATTGTGTAGAAGTGGAGAAGACACGCACTTTCTGATTATCCATATTGTACGACATTATTAACTTCTGTTTGTTGGTAACGAAAATCACATTACAATCTGGATGGACTGCAAACATGGTATAGGAATAGGAGTATCCTTTGTGATGCCTTGTGAACAATTTTAAAACGCTCATTGTATGCTTTAGTGCCCACTTTCCATTAATGTAATCCTCTAGAACCCAAATATAGAGTTGGTAATCATCAACATTCTCAATCCTCCAAGCATACAAGAGCCCCTGAGACTGGCCAATGGAATAATGTGTAAACAGGGTTGGCAAGTCATCTGGCATTTCAATCTCCCTCCAAACTTTCCCCTCCGCGTCGACCGTGACTATTGAGTTACTAAAGGTAGTCAAATGCATAGCGCCATTCAGAAACACATACCCTGCATGTCTATTCACAGTGGTTCCAGAGGCCCACTTACTCTGAACAGAAGTCCACCGCCCAGTTTCTGATGAGTAGATAGACACTTGTCCGTGGTTTGGTGCCTCGGGTGCAGACAGGGCAAACGCCACAAAGCGGGAGGGAACGGCCGCATCGAAGCCCAAGTAAATGAGTGGTCCGACATTGACGATGCCTTGAACCAAAAATTGTATATGAGGCAGCACAGTCCACTCCTTAGTTGCAGGATTGCACACAACATAGTCATGTCCGCCTCCGCCTCCGCCTCCGAGGGAACGGGATTTCGCGCAGTCGGAAAGGAGAAGGCCGCCGCAGCATTGTTCAAGCCACACGCGTTTGTAGTTCTCGCGCAGGAACTGGAGATTGAGGTCGACCAGAGGCGGGCCTCGCCCAGATAAATTACGGACACAGATGTTACCTCCGAAGTTGAGAAAGAATCCGGCTAGGCTCTGCGGCGACTTCTTGAGGATTTCTCGGTCGGAGCAGAGGGCGAACCACGGCTTGGACACGCACTTGAAGCGGCAGAGTGACTTGTAGTTGTAGGGCACCCGCGAGAGGATCTCGACGAGGGGGCCTTCAGGGATGCTCATGCTCTCCACCGGCTGTTGTTTCTGCTTCTTCTCGTGCAAATGGCAGAGACGATTTAGTTTTAGGTTTCTAGTTCTGGATCGAAGACTGTAAGAAGGATGAGGCGGGGTAGCAATTAGCAAACCTCACAAGCCACTGTAGCAATGTCGGGGAACGGCAGCGTACGATGGGGCGGACCGCCGTCGTGGCGGCGCCGGCCGCCGGGTGGCCGGCGGGCTGTCCTCCTCCGTGCAGCCATGCCTGCCTCCTCCTCCTCCTCCTCCTCCTCCTCCTCCTCCTCCTGGTGGCATCCTCCACCGGTCCACCCCGTCTTGTGGATCAGCACCTCGATGCCCTCGCCTCGGCTCCCCGGAACTGTCTCGAGGTCTAGGGTTTGGGATGGGGAATTTACCGGCTGCGGTGTCCTCCGTGCGAGGGAGAACGGCCCAATTGGTTTCCAGCCCTAAATGTAATCATATGATTTCCATGAAAAAATTATTAAGGGGCGCGCGACAATATAGATCGCTTTTATGCGACACTGTAATTCAGCTCGTCAACACGGAGCTAGTAGTGGGCCGCACCAGTACCCTAGTTCGTTCGTTTAGAGCATCTCCAACAGCCGCGTCAAACAAACGCCACGCCGTAAAATTACCCATTTTAGCGCGCGCGGAACCAGTATAGTGACTCCAACCGGCGCGTAAAAACCGCGCGTGCGGCATATCTAGTTCAGCGCGCGGGTCGAAACTCCATCGCGCGCCGCTTATTTGCTGCGCCCGCTCCCGCGCGCTGGACTCTCACGCGCTCGCTCGCAACTCACCCCCCTCCCCCTCCAGCCGCGGCGCCGCCACCGCCCGCGCCACCCGGCAACTGTTCCGGCGCTTCCCCGGCCTGTCCCTGCGCTGCAAGGTATGTATTGCTCAAACTTCATGATTTTGGTGCATGTTGATTGTAGTTTTTATAGCATAGTATTCAACATTTTAGATGAGTTCGTCGTATGATTCTTTCAAAGAAGAATTTGATATGGAAGAGGAGGATCTTGCAATGATCCTAGCTATGCACATCAATAAAAAAACCCGAAGCACGGTGGTTTGGTTATGGGTCGGCAAAAAATTTGGAGGGATAGGATCGATACCCACGACAGATTGATCAGGCATTATTTTGCGGAGAATCCCACATACTCCAAGTCGTATTTTCGTCGCCGGTTTAGGATGAGCACCGAGTTATTCAGGCGCATTGCAGAGAAACTAGCCAGCCATGACCGATTTTTTCAACGAAGGAGGAATGCCGCCGGAGAGCTCGGGCATAGCACCTTTCAGAAGGTGACAGACGCTTTGCGTATGTTGGCATACGATATCCCGGCTGATTTAGTTGATGATCACTTGGCTATGGATGGGCATGGAATGAACGATAAAGAGCATCATGATTTGTACGTTCGATATTGTATTATTGAACTATTTGTTGTGTTTATTGCACTATTTGTTGTATTGAACGATAAACTGTTTGTTTGAGTTGTAATAACGAAATTGAACTATTTTATTTTTGATTTTTTTTGTTTGTGTTTGATCTTTTTGCTTCTGTTTTGGAATACATATGTTGTTTGTGCCAGAGTCGCGCGCTGCTGGAGGTGCGCGCGCTGCATTTTAGCGCGGCTGCTAGAGCCAGCGCTGCCTGCCGCGCCAAACCAGACGATAGGCGCGCAGCAAAGTAATTTTTAGCACGTGACGTGTTCGACGGCTGTTGGAGATGCTCTAACACAAAAGCAAAAGGCTGAACCGCTTCGTTCGCTTCTGGAACTGCCCGAGACAGGCGATCAGGAGGCCACTTTCCTACCGCTTCCTCAACACCGGAGACGCTGGGTCCTCGTCCGTCTTCGTCTGCCACTCCAGTGGCGGGAGCGGGCGGTGAGCCTTCCAATTTCTCTCTGGTAGAGGTATAGGACAGGCGTAGTTTGTTTTTAGGGGTGCCCCATCAACGATGGGGATAACACCGTGTCAAAACAATTTGTTTCTGCTATTCCTCCGTCTTGGTGATGTTCTAATGGGCAGAGCCAGGGAACAGGTGGCTCCCTTTTCTTGCCGGTTTTCAGATCGGATAATATTTATGGCTGATGGTCGGCGTATGACACTCTTCAGGGTGGTGCTGGTGTCGGCCATTGCAATTGTGTTTGATGTCTTGCAATGAAGGGCGTGGGGGGCGGCATGCAACCGTGTTCCTCTTGTCCGACCGCGTAGAATGAAGTTGACGGCACTAAGATTTAGCGAACACGGGGAAGAATCCCGGCGACATGCCATAAAGCCTCGGTCTCATCGCTTTGCGGCGGTCTGGTTCATCGGTTCGAAAAGCATCCTTATATGCAAAGGTGTTTCTCTATATCTTGGTATGATGGCAGTACCCATCTTTCTTCAACGTTGCTTCTGTGGCGGAGGAGGACGATGGTGGACGATGTTTTGGTATGGCACCAGATTCAACCGAAGTGAAATTCTAGTTTTACTTTTTGCGAAGTTTTTGATGCAATATTGCAAGACATCTATGTATGTTTCTCGTGATGATCACATGTGTACTCTTTGTAATACGTTTGTCTATTGAATATATATGTGGTTAATTAAAAAAAAAGTCTGTTCGTTTGTAACAGCGTGCGACCAGCAGCGCTTACATAGGAGAACCTGCTCATACGATCCTCTCGAAAAAAAACATGCTCCTACGTATGAGCCATGTGTTTTACTTTTTTTATATTTTAAAATATTATAAATATGTATCTTCTCAAAAAATTAAATTTTAAAAATGGTCATTATACGTTTAAAATTATTCATGCAGTGCTGAAAAAATGTTCACTCAATTTTTAAAAATGATTGTATAATAAGAAGAAAATGTTTGTGCCATTTAAAACATGTTCAATGTTCCAAAAAATGTTTGTGGCATTTATTAAAAATTATACAATGTAAACAAATGTTTGAGTAAATTTAAAAACTGTTTTACAAATACACTGTTCGTGACGTTCCAAAAAAATGTTCATGGCATTTTTTTAATATAATGTAATAAAATATTTTACATTTGTTTGGAAACAATGTCCAACATGTATTCAAAAAATAATTCATCATGTATATGAAGAATGTGCAAGGTGCATAAAAACATTACTTGTGTATAGAAAAAATATATAACATGTATTAAAAATGGTGGTGTGTATTTTAAAAAGAACAGGTAAAGAATGAGAAAAAACAAAGAAAACCGGTAAAAGAAACGCAGAAAAAAAACAACAACATGGAAGATTCAAACATTGGTCGAAACTCGTCTATAGAACCTTCCCAAAACCGCTAAACGGGTTGAAGACTCCCAGCGTCAGAGGCGAGGCTACGATAGGTCTTGCAGTAGGCCAGAAATAGTCTGGGAATTATACTTGCACTACTCACTAGTTACTGATGTATATCCTGGCATCGCTTTGTCTCACCCACAGCGACCGAAGGAGGTGTCACTACTATTGGACCAGCCCAGTAGCTTCGTTCTTTGCTTGTTCGTTTGTTCTTTCTTTCTTGCTTCTCGTTCATTCCTTTCTTTGTTTATTACTTTTTTCTAATTTTGCATATATTTTAAAGTAGTCTAAATACATAAATTTAAAAATTTATTAACTTACAATTTAATAAAAACTTCACAACAAATTTTGAATATATTGAGTCAGTGTAAAAAGTTTGTTCATGCATTTTTTTATGATTGTACATGAAAAAATTGTTTGTCACATTTCAAAGGTATTCAGCCATTTTTCAAAAATGTTTATACAACGTAAATTAATTTTTTTGTAAATTTTACAAATATTGTTTCCACTAAATAATTAAATAATTAAAAAATGTTAACATAATTTGTAAAAGGTTTTTTTACAATTTTCGAAACGTGACATTTAGTAAAATGTTCACAAGTTTCAAAAATGTGTTCATGACATTTGAAAAATGTTTACACACTCAAAAAAATGATCGCCTAATTTCAAAAAATATGTTCTCCTTTCCATAAAATATTCAACGGGTATTTGAAATCATATGCATATCATTAAAAATATATTCTAACATGTTTCTGAAAAAGACATCATGTATTTGAAAAATGCTGAATGTGCATAAAGAATATGTTCTTCATATATGTGAAAAATGTACATGTATTAAAAAAAGTATACATGTAAATGAGAAAAAGATAAAAAAGGAAAAGAAAAAAATCACAAAGAATGTTCTAAAACTGGTCGGTAACGATTTGTAGAATTTTCCCAAAGCCGCTTTATTGAGCCAGCCCACTAAGGCGGAGCACAAATCATATGTAGAGATACAACTCACGAAATCACTAATGAAGAAGCACTTGTTGCACGGAAGAAGCATCTCACGGAAGAAAAAAAATATATCTTTTTTTTAGTTTACGAGCTCGTGGAAGGAAAAACAGAAAGCATTTTTTTCTGTTTTCGAGAGGCACGATAGTGGCTCTCGCGGAAGCAAACCCATGCTTCTCACAGCAGGAAAAAAGAACTCATTCTTTCGCAGAGTTATTTTTTCAATTTGTTTGTCAAAAACTAAGAAAAACCGATGAAAAATAAAAAAAGTCAAAAAATCTGAACAAAAAACATTTAAAAGCTGAAGATGCATGTGAAAAAATAAAAAAATAATAAAAATTAAAAAAACGCCCAAAACGCGACACGTGACAACGGCTGTGAGCGTGTCGTGTGACGTGCTTCGGCCCACCTCAAGTGACCTTTGGACAGCCTCCTGAACGAACGGTTTTTCATTAGTTGCTCTCTACAACTCGCACTAGTAAAAATCGAGATGTACTGCACTTTGCGCTATATATCGCCTGCTGGTAGCACAATCATAGCGTCGTTCACGAGGATCCCCCAGCGGCCTTAGCCTGGAGCATGGCGAACCAGCCAACCAGCACACGGCAAAAAAGCAATTCCAATTTTTTTTCACTATTTTATTTCAACTGGTTTATTTGGAAGCAATTGGGAATTTGAAAAATGTTCACAAAATTTCAAAGATGTTACAAATTCGAAAAAAGTACAACATATGAATAAATGTTCCCAAACTTTAAAAATGTTCACTAATTAATAAAGTGTCCATGAATTCAAAAACTCTAGGAGGATTCGAAACATATCATAAATTTGGAAAATGTATACAAAATTTAAAAAATGCTCACAGATTCAAATGTTCGTGAATTCAAAAATATCACAATTTTAGAAAATGTTCGTGAATTTTCAAAAAATATTTGTTACATTTGAAAATTTTGGAATTAGTACATTCTCTTAAACTCAAAAATTATAAGATGTTTTGGATATTTCAATATGAACTACATCTGTACTGAAATGATTTGAAACGGAGGGAGTAGATACTAGCTGGAAATTAAACAGGACCAGAAGTACATGTACGTACAGTCTTTCCAAAGACAACGGCAGCACATGCACAGGGAGTAGATATTACGTAGATGGAAATTAAACTACGTAGATGGAAATTGAACAGGACCATAACTAGTACGTGTACCTACAGTCCTTGAAAAAACAACTGCAGTACATGCACAAACACCATGTATGCATACACGCTAGCTACGTACATCGCACTCACACAACACACACACACACAACACACAACACACAACACACAACACACAACACACACACACACACACACACACACACATTGATAGATACATACATACATCTTGTTCATCTGCGCCCATCACGAAATTAAGCAAAGTAAATAAGTAATTAAAGCTCAAGACGGTCAGACCCTGGCGGTTGCGGGGGCGGCGGTGCCCATGCCCTTGTGGTGGTGGTCGCCGTACTGGTGCTCCGCGCCGTACGCACCTGCGCCACCGAACTGGCCGCCGAAGAGCCCGGCGTGGAGCGCCATGACGTAGAGCAGCTGGGTGAAGGCGAGTATGATGATGAAGGCCTCGAGCACCCGGAGGCGCCAGCCGCGGTGCCCGCCGACGTGGATCTCCTTGCACGCGAGGCCGAAGGCGAGCGCCGTGATGGCCCAGGCGACGAGGGCCGAGGAGGCGCTGGTGGCGAGGCTGTCCCCGCGCCAGGTGCGGACGTGGTGCACGCCGGCGAGCTTGGAGGCGGCGCCCACGACGCCGGCGAGGATGGCGAAGAGGAGGAAGTAGAAGGTGGCGCCGTTGCCGGCCACGCCGGCGTAGTTGGTGGTGCCGTTGATGAAGTGGTTGAGGTTCCAGCTGGCGAGCCCGATGACGACGATGTACATCACCAGGTTCAGCACCAGCAGCGGCGCCACCATGCTCCGGCTCACGCCCGCCATTGCTGGATGGTTTCGTCCAACTTGTTTGCACGTACACTACGTCGCTGGATGGAAGGATGGAAGCTTAGCTGTGGCCTGTGGGTGATTTGATCTGGAGTGTAGTGGGATAAAATATATAGGGAGCGAGAAGCGGGACAGGTGTGATCCGCGGCTTACAGGTGTTGGACGCGTGGCCGGAGACGCGCATGGGGCTTTACACCAAGCTGCTTCCGGTAGCCGTTGGCGGGAGACGCCGGGTGGATGGTTCCAGCGCTTCTCGTACGTACTCCTAACTCAGCTCCCGGCCGTACGTGGCGGGCTGACGGTCGTGCCCATTTACATGTGCGTGCGCTCGTGCCCATTTACCACACTACCCTGCGCTATCGGTTGCTTCAGTCCGAAGTTCGGTGTTCACTCCACTTTGCTAAAAAAAACAGAGCTTCTTAATTCTGGGGTTTATGGTGCGTAAACCATTTCTAGCGGCAGGCAAAATGTTGAAACATAGGGTGGGAAAATCTCTAAGCGCCTTTGTACGTGTCAAGGGATATAATGGGCAGTTTAGTCTCACCCTGCTAATAGAGGGAGGAATTAGACCTTTTTATAAGGGATTCTTTTCCACATGCTATTGAAGTTTGAGAAGAGAAATGGTTCCCGCAACGATGCGGACGCGGGAATGAGCCGAGAAGAGCTCATACCTGTGCGATTAACAGGCGCTCTATGAATCCGAGACAGGAGAGGCGTGATTAGATTTTTGGGGACTGTCTCCTACATGAATTCGTCTGCATCCATTACGTCGTCTACGTTCGCGTCACTTCTGTCATTACCATGTCCACCGAAGCCGAGAGACTCACTGCCGAGAAGGCTGCTGCTGATAAGAAGGCGACCAAGGAGGCTGCCGCGCGCCGCCGCTATTGCCAATTGGCCTACTGTAAGGGTTTGTTCTGATCCTCTCCAAACTTTCAAAACTCCTCAAAATCAGCTTCCTGAAGCTAGCTTCTACTCCACATAGCGATTTGCCGAGCGTTCTACACCTCGTAGCTTCTCCCAGCGATTTGGCCCGCTGGGAGGCTACTTGCCTGTTCGGCTAGAGCTTGGGCCGGTTGGAATCAGCCCAGCTCGGGCCTGACAGGTAGCGGCAGGGATGCACCTTCGGGGTGGTCTTCTGGAAGGGAACCTGCGGGGATGGCCCTGTATACGCCGGATATGGCGGTGGACGGGAGCTCCGGCCAGCAGCTGACAGGATCCGACCGTGGCGGCGGGGGCGACGGCGGCTGCAAGGTAGGTCGCAGAGGGGATTGCTTGGCAACACAACGATTTGAGGGAGAGGGGAACTGCTCGAGCGCGTTGCTATGACCGTACCGAGTCGGGCTGGTGAACCGTTTTCTTTAGCGGTGGCATTTTTGTTGTAAATAGGGCGAACTTCTCTTTCTCGTTTTTCTGGAGCTGGGCTTTATGGGCTTCGAGTTTTTACACACGAGAAGGGCTCAGCTTCTCGAATACAGCTTCTAGGAGCTCAAACGTTCGGCACGGCTTCTGTCGAGAAATTTGAAGAGTTAGAAGCTGGAGGAGTTCAGAATAGGCCCTAAGGTATAACACATTCGTCTGCATCCATTACGTCGTCTACGTTCACGTTACTTCTGTCATTACCATGTCCACCGAAGCCGAGAGACTCGCTGCCGAGAAGGCTGCTGCTGATAAGAAGGCGACCGAGGAGGCTGCCGCGCGCCGCCGCTATTGCCAATTGGCCTACTGTAAGGGTTTGTTCTGATCCTCTCCAAACTTCCAAAACTCCTCAAAATCAGCTTCCTGAAGCTAGCTTCTACTCCACATAGCGATTTGCCGAGCGTTCTGCACCTCGTAGCTTCTCTCAGCGATTTGGCCCGCTGGGAGGCTGCTTGCCTGTTCGGCTAGAG
This sequence comes from Triticum dicoccoides, assembly GCF_002162155.2. NCBI lineage: Eukaryota > Viridiplantae > Streptophyta > Magnoliopsida > Poales > Poaceae > Triticum > Triticum dicoccoides. The sequence continues at coordinate 24,322,567 of NC_041380.1, forward strand.
CTTGGGCCGGTTGGAATCAGCCCAGCTCGGGCCTGACAGGTAGCGGCAGGGATGCACCTTCGGGGTGGTCTTCTGGAAGGGAACCTGCGGGGATGGCCCTGTATACGCCGGATATGGCGGTGGACGGGAGCTCCGGCCAGCACCTGACAGGATCCGACCGTGGCGGCGGGGGCGACGACGGCTGCAAGGTAGGTCGCAGAGGGGATTGCTTGGCAAAGCAGCGATTCGAGGGAGAGGGGAACTTCTCGAGCGCGTTGCTATGACCGTATCGAGTCGGGCTGGTGAACCGTTTTCTTTAGCGGTGGCATTTTTGTTGTAAATAGGGCAAACTTTTCTTTCTCGTTTTTCTGGAGCTGGGCTTTACGGGCTTCGAGTTTTTACACACGAGAAGGGCTCAGCTTCTCGAATACAGCTTCTAGGAGCTCAAACGTTCGGCACGGCTTCTGTCGAGAAATTTGAAGAGTTAGAAGCTGGAGGAGTTCAGAATAGGCCCTAAGGTATAACACATTTATCCGGCTCCTATTTTATTTCCGCGTGTGTTGTACTAGCGATTTGCATAGATGTTTCTATTATCTGTGTAGTAGATATTATGATCAAGTATCAGTATGTTAGTATTGTTTACGTCATGCTCATAATTTATTGATGAATTAAATTAATCAAAAAAATGCTAATATACTCTACACAAAACATGTTCCATTTGAGAAAACACTAAGATTTGTTGACATACTCCAACAATAGTTGCATGCAAGCCCAATACAGTTTAAGAATACAGACAAGTCCTTACAAAAATCGTACGGTCTTCCTTTCTTCTTCTTCTTCATCGATCAGCCGCAAGCCGTGAGTAAAGCTCCTGTCTCACTGGCAAGAACAATAGTTGACATCCGACTCCCTGTCTCACTGGAGCAACCTTATTGAAACACATGAGCTCATAGGGCAGCGGCCAGGAAGTTAGATCATTGTCCCACCCCAAAGTAGCAAGAAGATAAAATCCCAACTCTAACCGAATGAAGGATGGGGACATAAATCTCACAAGTTACATGACGAAGCCTTATATGGCTGAGCTTCATCCACTAGAGATGGAACTAGAGAACAAAAAAACACATTGCAACGTCACCCCCTCCGTAGGGTGCTGCCGATGTGCACAAACACTATTCACACCAGACCAAGTGCCCGACAAACATTAATATCCTCCAACTCATCGACGCCACTCTGAGGATGGACATCAACATGGAGAAAGCCGAGAAAGAATTACTCCCAACGACGCCACTACCCTAGAGGGAGAGTCGGTAGGGGGCAAGCTGGGGCCATGACCCCCCATGCTATTTGTTTCTTAAATTACCCATATATCATATGTGGATATACAGAGTTAATGCCTAAACTTTTATGTATGGCCAACTCCAGTGATCATAAATGTATCGTTGGCCTTCCTCATAAAAACTTCCTGGCTCTGTTCCTGCACTACTCCAACTTCACAGCGACGAAGACCCTATGAGACACAAATCGGGACACTTAGATTAGGGGTTCCCCGAACCTCCCATCGCTGCAGCGACCAGCAGAGGCCAGGGGAAACCGTGGTGGTGCCAGTGGCTCAAGGGGATGAAAGTCACCTCCTGATCGCCTCTATCAATGAACCCCTGACAAGAAAATCGAGGAGCTATATAAGCCCGGTATCGTTTGGCACATGGGTAGTGCAATTTGTTTAAAGTCTGGATGCAACAATGGAACATATGGTTGCGCAAAAGATGTGATGCCTAGAATCCTTATTCTCGCCCCTCTATAGGTTCCTGCGACTACATAGGAAAATAAATACTAGTTATTCTCCCGCTGGTGCATGTTGAAAAGAATAGTTGGC
>NC_041380.1:24324652-24326641 GCF_002162155.2 Triticum dicoccoides
AACACTACTGATTTAAGCCTAGTATTAGTGTAAAGTATGATGTTTTTGTTGCTAAAATGATGTGTTTCGATGAACTGGCCCTCCCTAACAAGACTTGCCCCCTCATTCGATTTTTCTGGGTCCACCACTGGTCTTGGTGCTCGCAGATAAGCGAATTCAGGTGTCTCGACTATGATGTTTCTCGGACCCTAACTATGATTAGGGAATTGCATACAACAAGATGACATAAATTGAAGACATAACCATTGTCGAGGAGTTATACAATCATTTTACCCTTAGTGGGGGGAAATCCGCCTAAGCTTTTCTTCTTACTGTCACACTCACAACGAATACTTCACAATTTGGCATCCATCTCATACATACCACTCATCTAAATTGGTCAATGATTAGATTAAAAAATAGAAAGCAATATACATCTATAATGAATCATTCAACCATGGGAATTTGCTTGTCAAGTAGTTATTCATCACATAACAAATTTGAACTAAAACCACGACGAGTAATTTGGAACGGAGGGAGTAGCAAGTACTATTTCTGTACTGGTTTATTGGCTTCCTTCGTATTTTATGCCAAATTTTGATCATATATTTAACTAACAATATGTTAATGTATGTCATGAAAAATTGTACTGTTATATTCGTATTTGAACATAATTTCTAATGATATCATTTTTGCTACATATAACTTATATTTTGTTAGTTAAACTCATGATCAAGTATAACCCTAAATACAAAGAGGACTAATAAACTAGGACGGAGGTAGTATGCATCATGATGGGAGAGAGAGAGAGAGAGAGAGAGAGAGAGGGGGGGGGGAGAGAGCAAGCATGTGATGGTGTAGCCTGGGTATAGGCGCACAAGTTGAAACAGATTAAAGAATGGCAAACAAAATGAAATGTAATATTTTACAACTAAATAGCTTTTACTTTATCTTATAAATTTATTTAACAAATTATTACCCTTGTTTTCTTAGTTTTTATCAATAAATTATGCGGAAAACATCTGATCTGCAAAACAGACATAATTAATATTTAAATTATTATTTTATTTTTAACTATGAATATCTTGCAAATATTACTATTTCCGGTTTGCATTGCTCAATCTAATACGTCTTAAACTTTATTAAGACAAATGTTTGAGGATGAACCTGTTATCCTTTTTCTCATGATATTCTATATTGTGCAAATTCGGTATTAACAAATATAAATTGTGTGTAATTTTTTAATTAATGATTAATTAGCTGATGAATTGTGTGACTCCATCTACGGTAGTTCAAATCATGATACTACTTAAAATTACCCATATGTATGTGTGTTAATAACTATCTCTACACGTGATGGCACATGCCATTTACTAGTTACATATAGATTATCAAAATCATGGAGCATGATGCATGTGATCTACTCATCGAAGCACAGACAGAGACCTTGCTACATATATATCACAAAGTCTCAGTCAAGTACCTGGCCGTTAGATGAAGGTGCATCAAGATTCGTGCAGTAGGCCGGGCTTGTGTATTGTCATGTGGGGTGTGACGGGACCTTTCTTTGTGTTTTGTTTTTTTTTTTGGTTGGATCACACGCAGAATGGTTCTGGGGAGAAAGGGTGAAAGCAGCCTATTTTCGTGTTTTATGTTTTTTATTTGTTTCAAAGACAAGAAGGGTGGAGATTGTTAGCCGGCTTCTCTTCTTTTGTGCCATCAATATTGTGTGTGTCTCTCTTTTTATCATTTTTTTGGGTATTCTTTTTCAAAAATATATTTATTTTTGTATTGTATATCTCCACCTTTTATTTTCTGTTAATTTCCCCCCTTTTCAGTAAAATATGGACCATTTTTTGTTTGAATATATATTACCGACATACATGTACAACTTAATATTTTGATATGTTGTTGTGTTCATTTTACGTATATGTTGTGTCCGTGTGTGGGATGTCGACTCATGGAGTATATTATCCTTTTCCGTTCTCATTTTTTGACTCTCTCTCTCTC
>NC_041380.1:24326762-24343055 GCF_002162155.2 Triticum dicoccoides
CTCTCTCTCGTTGTGTCAGCGCGCCGACTGAGATTTAGCAAAGTCTCAGTGGACATGCTGATCGTTAGATGAATGTTGCTTTGAGAGTCGCGTGTCACTTTCTTTTAGCAAAATTCGCATTTAATAGACAGGCTGGGCGTGTGGTTCGTTTGTCGCACTTGCTAAGGAGTGGCCCATTAGGTTATTCTTTCATGTGCTTGTTGGGTAAAGGTTTTTGTGAATGGGCCGGTGTAGGTGGAAGGGACCTTTTGTTGTCGTTTTTGTCCTTTTGCTTTCTCTTCTTTTGCCTTTTCAAATTAATTTTCCACAATAGATGGTTATAATTGAATGGCTGCATCTTATTCCTTTTACAATGTGTCTTTTCCTTTCTCTCTCAGGCGTGCAATTATAGACGACCCCTTCACCAGTTGCATACAATGTGAGGCGCGTGTAGCTATGCACACTCAACATTTTCCGTATACATCAAAAACATTTATTTATATACACAAATAATATTTTTGAAATACATGATTAATATTTATTAACACTTAATGTCCACAATTTCCATACATATTTTATATTTTTTCTATATATCTAACACATTCTAATACATCTTAAAAATCAAATATAAGTTTAGTATTTTTTAATACATGGTAAACATTTTTTCTCTACAAATTTTAAACATTTGTCAAATACTTGATTAAAGAAATTCAAATACAAGATTATCATTTTTCAAAAAAATGATGAACATTTTTCCATACATTTTAAACATTTGTCAAATACTTGATTAAAGAAATTCAAATACAAGATTATCATTTTTCAAATAAATGATGAACATTTTTCCATACATTTTAAACATTTTCAAATGCTTGATTAACATTTGAATACAAAATAAAAAAAAATACATGTTCAACATTTTTCTCTACACATTTAACCTTTTCTAAATGCTTGATTAACATTTTTTAAATACATGTACAAAAAAATTCGAATTATTGATTAAAGTTTTAGATATATGATCATTTTTTCGTAAACTTTGTACTTTTTGTATAGACTTTTTGTTCACATGAGAAATATTTATCTATAAACATTTAACAATTTTTTAAAACTTAATTAACATTTTTCTCAATTTTTTATGTAATTTTTAACATATATTTATTTAGAATACTTGGAAGTATTAAATAAAGTGAAAAACAATAAACATGGAAAAACAGAAAGAAAAAAACTAGACAATACACAAAGCCCAGCCTAACGCATGAATCTCAATGAACAAAGGGAATACGATCTTAGGCCATGATCCAGCTTAGCAACACACCGTCGGCGAAAGCTTGGCTGCAGCCAAGGGGTGCATTCAGCCTGCACAGTGCGCCGCTGGTACGGCAAGTGGAGGCGCCCAAGAGCATCGCCGTGGCATGTGGGGAAAAGCACACCGGCGGCGATGTGAAGAGATTGAACTGGATAGGAATTATGATTTAGGAACGGGGACTGGGGAACGAGATGACCGCTGCTTTACGATTCGTATGGCCTGGTGTCACGTGCGGGGCAAGGTCACGATCGGCTTTGTACGACCCGGTCGCATATGATTTCCCCCCTTCCTACAAGATACATCAGGCTTTTCTTTAAAAAATATATAGCAAAAAGGCCTGTATGTTGCAACGGGAGGAAAAAATACCACATGCTCTTAATTTACAAAAAAGAAAAAAGCTCTATAGTATGAGAATTTGTAGCTACGGCCCAAACAAAGATGGTCTTAGCTTATAAAAACGCAGTTCAAGATTCTACGGCTATTCTATTTCAACACGGCTTGCATATAGATTTAATCCATATAAAGAAACGGGCAAGTGATCATGCATTTATTCATGCCATGTGTGAAATGGGATATTGTTACCGGCGGGTAAAGAGAAACGACAAAAACAGATGATGACACATTAGCACACTACTGAGACATTTGTCCATCAAGGGCGGTTTTCTATTTAAGCATCACCAACTTAGGATAACTCTTGAACACTATTTTTCACATGCATATTTCTTAAATACATAAAGAGTTGTTAAAAAGATACATGATTTTTTAAGCATAAAGAAATATATTTTTGTCTGAAAAAAACATTTTTGTATGGTCTCCTATGAACGCAGGTACTTGCGTCCATATTTCATCACTATTTCTTGCCATACATGTCATTGGTATTGGTCCCTGTTTCATCATTATTTATATCTTGTTAAACATGTCCTTTTTTTCATGCATGCCTCCTTTTTACTTTTTTCCATGCATGTCCTCTCTTTCTTCTTCTTATATATAGGAGAATAGCGCAACATTTCATCTTTATCGGATCTCCTCTGAATTTTATCTTTTATTTCTTTTATAATAGACCTCCCATCTTTATTGGGTCCTTCTTTTATTTCTTGGCATGCATGTCCTTCTTTATTGGGTGTCTCTAGTAAATTAATCTTTAATTTCGTGTCCAATCCTGATTTTGTTGAGGTGTTCATTCCCAATCCGAATCAGTACCGGTACGAAAAAAAGACGGATAATGCATAGCTCATTATATAATTAGTAATTAGCAAAAGGGCCGTGCAACGGGAGAAAAGAATACCACATGCTCTTAATTTACAAAAAATGGTATATAATCTGAGTGTTTGTAGCTACGGTCCAAACAAAGATGGTATTTGCCTACAAAAGCATAAGTTCAAGATTCAACATGTCTTCTATTTAAACATGGCTTGCATGTTGACTTAATACGTATAAAGAAACGGGCGGGTGATCTTCAATTTCGTCTCCAATCCTGATTTTGCTGAGATGTTTATCCACAATCCGGATCAATACCGATATGGAAAAAGATAGATAATGCACTGTTGATTAAGATTGCACCCTAAATAGTATTTTTTTTAATGGTTAATAGGTAAAATAACATCATATTCAGATTATATGTATTTTTTTAATCAAATTCCATATGTAACATGTTAAATTTAAAGTTACGGTTTAGAAGATATGAGTATTTAAAAAAAATATTTGATATGTACTGTGGATTTAATTTCAGAAACATTAGGTTTTTCTTTATAAAATAACATGACTGAATAAAAATATCTATTTCCTTTATTAATAGGTATAGATAATTAGTAATTAATATTAGTACATAGTAGTAGGTATAGATATAGATATAGATTATAGGCTACATTAGGCTGACACCTAGCGCTGGCCAATAATAAATGAAAAATAAGAGAGAGGAGAGGCACTGTACATTGCTGAAGAATTAAACCGAAAAATAAGAGCCGGCAAAGGCATGGCTTTGTTCTCATCCATTTTGTGCTACAGTACTGATGACCAAAATACACATTGAATAAGGAAGCATAATCCCCTCAAAGAAAAAAAGAATAAGGAAGCATAAAGATTTGTAATCCCTTTTTTACTCTGTATAAATATTATTTTCACTGAAAAATTAAACTGCATACATGTCCACTGCGTGATTATAATTAATTAATTAATTAATTATAAGGATTGTGAGGTTGATGAGTTAAGTGGCAGGACAGAAGGTGATGTGGTAGGTGGCGGCGCCGGAGCAGGTGAAGGTGCTGCTGGCATCGTCGTAGGCGTAGCTGTAGGCCGCCGGGCAGGCGGCCTTGAACACCTGCGAGTAGCTGGTGGGCCCGCAGGCCGCCGGCGTGCCGTAGTCGCCGCTGCAGCAGTAGCGCGCGCTGCCGTAGGCGTTGCAGGCGCTCTTGCACGCCACCACCTCACCGCTTGAGCCGGACGCGACGCTCAGGTCCGACGGGCACACGGCGTTCACGTCGCCCGCGCACGCCGCCGCCTGGCAGCCTCCGTGGGCGGGCGCGATGCTGACGGGCAGGTTGAAGCCGTCGACGAGGCTGACGTCGTAGAAGTCGAGGCCGCCGGAGCCGGGGGCGGCGAGGGTGATCTCCGCGAGCGTGACGGGCGGGGCGGGCCCGCGGCCGTCGCAGGCGACGTCGCCGCTACCGCAGTCGGCGGTGGCGCAGGCGAGGCGGCCGGTGCCCTCGTCGACGGCGCAGCCGGTGCGCGCCCAGAAGTTGCCGGACCAGGCGCCGGAGGACGGGGCGGCGAGCGAGGAGGTCGCGCCCGGGGCGAGGTAGAAGCCGGTGCGGGGCAGCTGCGGCGAGGTGGCGCCGCTGAGCACGCCCACCCACACCGGGTGCGAGCACTCGTTGGCGAAGCTGAAGGAAGTCGCAGCGTCCGCCCCGTTGGCGCCGAGAAGGAAGATGAGGGTCACGTGGAGCGGAAACAGGGTGAGCAGCCTCCGGGTGGTAGCTCCATTGCCGGCCATCGCCAGTCGGCCCGAGAAGAAGCCGGTGAGATCGACGAATGGAGCGTCACTGGTCAATTAGCAAGCAAATTGACACCTGGATCGATCCATCTTTCTTGGCTGAGATGTTTATTTATAGCGTGTCAAAGTACGTACGCGCGTACGTGCCATACTAAAACAAGTGGGTAGATGCACGCAGGAGATAATCGATGAACAATGGGTAATTAAGGTAGGCAGGTCAGGGTAGATAGGTAGCTAGAGAGGGTATAGGTGATGCGTGGATGAGAAAAATTATTAAAGCGAACGTGTCAACATGCATGCAACAAACTGGTAGAAAAACGTTGCCGCTTCTTAGTTTTTTGGGTAAAAAAAAGCTTACTCGATAGTTTTTGGCCGTATGCTTGGCGTGGGCTAGCTACATCGGCCGATCGATCCATATGGATCATATCATGATGAGAAAAAGCAAAGGCAAACAAGTAATAACCAAGTTAATGTCGTCACGTACGTACGTCAGTAGTCATCAATTCCACCGATCGTCGGTCGATCGATCTGCCTTTTTGGTTCACCGATCCCTTTTTCGGTGCAGATGCAATGCGGGTACTAGATATGTCCATGCATGGCGAAGAAGCTTGATTAACCGGTACGACTATCTTTGAGTCAAGTGACGGTTGAACTGACAAGAGAAAAATGCAAAAAGGGTTTTAGTACTTTTGTTTTTAGTTGATTGATGAAAGGTTTTTAGTCTTTGGCGTGTGACTCGCAAAGTCGCAATGCAACTCCCCCAAACAATAATTATTATTATGATGAAAAATACAGCCATTCTCCCTCCGGCCTGAAGGTGAAACCCTAGCCCTGAGCGCCTCCTGTCCATGAAACCCCTGGCCGCCGCCGCCTGTGGCGGCGCCCGGCCGACAAAGCTGGCGGGCGATATCTGTTTGCCCTGACAGGCCTCCTTCACGCATGGGAGAGATGTCTCGACGGTAAACCCAGGCAAACGTCGGGCTAGGCCGAGTTTTGGGCTAGGCTTGTAAAAGCCCGATCTTCATTTCCCAAGCCCAAGCCTGGCCCAAAGCTCGAAATACTCCTTGTTTTCATGCCTGCACCCGGCCTGAAATTAAGCCCGAAGCCCGAAACCCAGGCCGAATGCTATTTTTTAGTATGCACATGTGCAAGCTCGGCCTGAAGCCCGAAAACCCGGCCCAAAATACAGAAAAATAGAAGCCCAAGTCCGGCCCAAACTATCTTTCGGGCTATAAAACAAAGCCCGAGCCTGGCCCGAATGTCAAGCCTGGCCCGACCCAACCCGGGTTTTTTGGGCTGGGTCGTTGGGACAGGTTGGCCATGCCCGAGTTTACTCGAGGGTGGCACGGTGGCTGGTAGATCTCGATGCGGCGGCGCATGGCGAGAGTGTGGGGAGAGGCGGAGCACGGTAACGAGGTGGTGCGGGGCGACGGTCTTCTTCGAGCGCCGAGGTGGGAGCCAGAGGTCGCGGCGTGGGGCCTTGGCGATGGCGGATCTTGGCCAGTTATGGTGGCTAGGAGAGGCAGCCGGGATTCGCTGTCAACTGTTTTAGATCCATGTAAGGATTCAACGACGATGACTTTAGTTATAGGACCCTGGTCCTTAGGTACACGTGCATGAAGAGTTCTCGGCTGTCATCAATAAGGTCAAGCCAGCTTCGATAGGGAAGCAGCGACAACGGCACATAGACGGCTCATTTTGACGACAGTAGTGGTCTTTCGATGGTCTTGGGATCTCATATAATTATTATTATGTTTGAGATGTTTTCTACTTTAGGTGATTTTTTATAATATACTCCTTCCGGTTCTTTTTACTCTGCATATTAGAATTATCTGAAGTCAAATTTCACAAAGTTTGACCGTATTTATATGAAAAAATATCAACATCTACCATGCTAAAGTACAATATGAAACTTTAAGTCATGACACATCTATTGATATTGATTTCAGATTGTGAATGTTGGTACTTTTTTCTATAAAGTTGGTCAAATTTTATGAGGCTTGACTTTAGTTAAATCTTATATGCGAACTAAAAAGGACCGGAGAGAGTATTTGATATTTTTTGAAAAAACAGGGTGGCCGACCATCGGTCCAGATCAAACCGGAATGACCTACATACACAGCGAACGTCTCGCGGTGCAGGAAGCTCAGGTCAATGAGTCGTGGAGGGTGTAGGGATGAGCTACAGCGGCGCGTGTGTCCGAAGGTTGGAGAAGTGTGGGTACGTCACTGTAGTACATGCAACGGTCCACCTAGGGATAGTCCTTAGTAGCTGCAACATACTTATATCTGAGGCTTTGCAAGATGTGTACCAGTATACGTACGTGTGCGGTGCAAGGTTACCGAAGACTACTCAATGGAATAATCAAACCAGGACACATGCATGCAGCATGGACGGCAATGGAATAATCAAATAATCTACACAACGAAAATTGGGAGAGGAGAAAAAGACTGCCTGATTGGTGCTAAATTATCCTTGTTCGACTTGAAGCTATAGATTCTTTTACTTGTGAGAGAGAGTAGTAGACGCACTCACGCGCACGTAACCATGCGCACCACACGAGTACGCGCGTCTTTAGGGCTGCAAACGAGTTGAATTCGAGCGAGTTGGATTAGGCTCAGCTCAACTCATACTAAAATTCGAGCGAGTTCAAATTAAGCGAAGCTCAAGGTCGAACCGTAGAAAGTAGCTCGTGCCTAGTTTGTAACGATCTCAAGCTAGTTTTGAACTAAATAAGATGATTTTTTTCCTGAATAATTAAGGCAAATTTCCACACGAGATAGGCCACAACATAAAAAAGTACTACAAATTTCGACTTATTCTTTCTCAACTGAAGATAAGATATCATGGACGAACTTGCAAGAAAAGAAAATAAAGGTGCAACTGCTCTTGAACTTTGGCAAAAATAACAAGATATTCAACATACCACTGAACATGCACCATATTGAGGCTAAATTTTCTTCGCTGTTAATTAAGCTTCCATGTTTGTTAGTAAGTAAAATGGTGAAAAATTCGCACACAACATATATAGTAATAAACTAACCATTTCTTTGTAATAAACATGAAAAATATGTAATATACTTATATGATATCGAGCTATCGAGTTCAAACTGAGCGAGCCAATACTGTCTCAAGATCAGCTCATTTCTTGATCGAGCTACATAAAGTGCTCATACTAAGCTCATTTCCTTTCGAGTCGATCTTGAGTCGAGCTAAAATACGAGTCGATCTCAAGCAGCTCACGAGCCTCGAGCTTTTCTTACAGCCCTACGCGTCTTACACATATGCTAGGAAATATTGAAGGCACAACTGTCTTTCCATTCCAGCGAATTCTACTAATAAGGATTAAACCCGAGTAGGTGGAAACTAACGAAGAAATTACCCATAAAATGGTTTTGAAACTTGTACAGTTTACCTGTAGGGACTGTCAAAACCTTGTGGATGTAGCTAGGTAGAAATGCCATCAAATGATAATCGCAAAAAATCATCGAAGAAAATATGACTACATATGTCCTATCAAAAATTAGCATGATAAAAAACTGTATCTTACGTTCTATTAATGAAAAAATGTATATCATTATATTATTTGATGTTTTTTCAAAGTTACTTTAAAGCAAGCAAATTGTTTTGGTTCTGTCGAGAACCTCGAAATATGAATCACTTCAAAAAATTAATATTTTTGGTGGTTTTGCTTCTTTAAAGTTTCTAAGAAACGTATTGGGAAAATATGAAAGTGGGAGTTTTCTGGATTGGGAACCTGCAAAATTTTAACGAAAAATATGGCAATTTAATTTTGTACAAGAAAATATTTGGGGAGTCTATTTTATCTCTTCTTCCCGTTTTGTTTTATGAATTTTTTGCACGTTGTAATTTTCTAGCTTTCCTTACACACATGTTTTCTTTTTCACATGCATTCGGAGAGTCACTGCAGTCACTTACCAACTGCCTGCTAACTTGGTGAGATATTGCTGCCTGATAACTTAAACAATAATTTTCAATTTGCTATTTGGTGTTCTTGAAAAATTGCTTATAGTTATTGGTGAGAAATTTTGCGTGTTAACTTATTAACCATTTAATTACACGTGAGGTAACACCAAACTCACTAAGATACACACAAGTCATGTCATCATCATCATCCTAGGTGGAGTAGTAAGTAGAAATAAGGCGCCGCTTGATCCGGAGCAGAGCAGTTTCGATGCACTCCTACGGCTCGGCCACGTCGTCCTTGCCGTGCTCACCGTCGTGGGGTTGCCCGTCGATCTGGACGACGGACACCGGCACCTCATCGGCGTTCACGTCGTGCTGCTGCACCACGAGCACCGAGGATGCCACGCCGTGCCCTGCCGACGCGAGCGTGTCGCCGATAGGTCCCAGCTCCGGGTGCTCTGCCGGACGGACGGCCAGCTCGGCCACCATCGCCGACGGCAGCCGCCCCCTGCCGGCCACCACCAGCCCGTACTCCCGGCTCTTGCCGATCGCCACCACCTCCTCGATCACGTTGCCGGCCACCACACGCTCCTCGAACCGCACCGTGTCGCCCATTCTCTGCCGGAACTCGCCCACCGCCGCCTCGTCCAGCTCCTGCGCGCGCACACCGTAGTCAAATCAATACAAGGAGTTCAACAATGCCGCCATTAATGGTAATAAAATGTTTGTTACCTTCTCCCTGTGGCCGTTGACGACGGCGGTGGAGAAGGTGTAGCTCTTCTCGGCGTTCCTGGCGTCGGTCGGGCGCAGCGTGACCTCTGCGTGCTCCTCGCTGCCGGCCTTGCCGTCGAGGAAGCGCACCACGGTGAGCTGCACGCCGGGGTGCTCCGCCATCCTCCCGGCGAGCTCGAGGGCCTCCCGATCGTCGGGCCCGCCAAAGAACAGGACGCACACGCCGTGCGCGACCTGCTCGGAGCTCACCTGCTCGCCTCCACCAAAGCTGCGGTCGACGAGGACGGCGACGGAGCATGGCGCCTCCCGCAGGATCCTCCGGTTCACGGCGCGCCACTCGGGCCCGAGGTTCTCGACCTCGTCGCCGCCGCCGTGGCCGGCGTGCTGGCGCTTGTGGAAGGGCAGGACGATGAGGGAGACGCGCTTGTCCTCGGCGACGGCGGCGACGTCGTCGTGCATGGTGTGGAGCGCGGAGACGGCGGTCATGGGGCGGACGTGGACGTGGCCGAGCTGCGCGTAGGTGCCGAAGGCGACGTCGACCTGGTCGTCGCCGCGGCGGTAGGGGCGGAGGAAGGGGAGGCCGTTGCGGCGCGCGGCGCGGGCCATGAGGATGGAGGAGGTGCGCTCGGTGAGCTCGACCATGCGGAGGATGTAGAGCTTGACGAGGCGGCGCGGCTGCGTGTGGCCCCGGATGGTCTCGATGAGGTTGATGAGCGCCGGCACGTCGTGGCCGCCGTGGATGCACGCCAGCACGCGCAGCTCCATGGCGTTGGCGCCCGCGGCGCCGCCAGCAGCGGAGGACGGGGAGGACGGCGCCGAGGTGGGGCCGTGGAGCTTGCGCGGGTGCAGGCGGCGGCGGCCCGTGGCGCGCGCCGGCTTGTAGATGGCCATGACGGTGGGCGTTGTGATGAAGGTGGTGACCAGCGCCATGAGCACCAGGATCGCGAACGTCTCCTCGTTCAACACCTGCAACCAGACCAACATGAACAGACGCAAGTTTTGGTTGAATTTCTGCAAAATCCGTATACCTGAAAAAGCTCTCACACAAACGAACATCCGATCATCTTTAGAGTATAATTAGCACAATCTTTAGAGTATAAATCTGATCATCTTTCTATTTACAGCTTATGACAAAATTAAGAAAAATATATTTTTTTTGCGAATCAAAATTGCAAACTATAGCATTCTGTGTTCTGTAAAACGAAGTAAAAAAAAATAAAAACAAATGAGGTAGAAACATGATCGAATCTTTCCGCACAAAAAAGGAAGAAACATGGTCGAATATTTATGTTTGACTTGAGAGTGTTTGTGTTGACTTTGATGGGCCAAAATGAATAATGCATAGCGTAGATATTTCGTCGGATCGCGCCGCGCAGCGCAGTGCATGATGCGGCACGTGGTGGGCGTGAGCGACTCGTGGGCGTCTACGTTACTGCGGACCCACGTGTCAGCCACTCAAACGGTTGCTCTACTTGCATGAGCGATTCAAACGGTCATTCATCTGGACTTTGCAGCCATGCACGCAGGGTCAACTAAGCAAGTGATTAACCACTCAAGGATTATTAGTCATGTAAAATCACATGCGTAATTTTTGGACTTTGAAGTTTTTGTTCATTCCACTACTAGTTTCTACTTAGTACACCATGCAAAGTGCACCGTCATCATGTATTCATGTTAGCGGACTATAATACTACAGGGCTGTTTGGTTTGAGACTAAGTTTGTCTAAGATTGCCACATCTAAAGTTAGGCAAGTTCGACTTACTTGGATGGATGTTTGGTTTAAGCCACATCTTAGGCAAGTCACATTAAGGCACACATCACATACACTAAAAAAATATGACAAGATTCTCGTAGACATGCCAACTTATGGTTCTCGTTTTAAAAAATTAACCTTAGACAAGTGTGGCATGGTTAGACCTAAAACCAACCAGGCCCTACGTATGCGAGAAGGTTTTGGATCGGGAGAGATTGTTCATTCCGCTACAAGTTTCTAATGCAAAGTGCATGATGCGCCACGTGATGGCACGGGACGCATGCTCCAAGCTGCGTGCATGAGCGACTCGTGGGCATCTACGTCACTGCAGAGTGCAGACCCACGTGTCAGACTCACAAACGGTTGCTCTACGTGCATGCTGAAGGAACGCTCTGGAGCACTTCATTTGGACTTTGCAGCCGTCAAATTTCAGCAAGTGATTAATCACTGACTCACTCACTCACTCACGGAACAAGGTGTAATTTTGGACTCTTCATGTGCTACCACTGACTTCGCTGCCCTGGAAGAAATGAGAGCAAACCTACCAAGTCCACTCGATCACTCACTAACTGCAATGGCAGAGCAGAATCTAGAAAGCTATAGTACGTAGCATAGAGATGATCCATCTATTCTCTCCCATGTTTCAAGTGACTGCCAACAGAGAGATAGACAGAGACGAATCTAGGAAGAGGAAGCAGCAGCAGCAGGTGACTCCTGCTTTTGTCCTCATGAGACCAGACGGCCGGAGAGCCATTCTTTTGGCTCTCTTCACGTCTACGCACGTACACGTATACGTACCAGCACGCAGAGAAATAACCAAAATACATAAATTATACGCAGAAAGACATGTATATATACGACGTCGTGCTGGCCGGTGATGTGTAGTGTGTACGTACCGGCCGCACGCAGTAAGTAGGTAGACGTACCTTGCGCTCCCTGCCGATGTTGAGGACGATGAGCTCGACGAGGCCCTTGGTGTTCATGAGCACGCCCAGCACGATGGCCTCCTTGGCCCCCATCCCGCACGCCATGGCCACCGCGAACGTGCCCATGATCTTCCCCGCGCACGCCGTCACGATGATCAGCGCCAGGATGCCCAGCGCGCCGCCGCCGCGGATGGTGGCCACGTCCGTCTTGAGCCCGCTCGACGCGAAATACAATGGTAGAAGCAGCTCCGACACCAGGTCCTCCACGCGCTCCGTCACGCGGCCGGCGAACCCGCCGTCCTTGGGCACCGTGAGCCCGAACACGAAGGCGCCGAAGATGGCGTGGATGCCGATCATGTCGGTGGCGAGGCCGGACGCGAGGACGCCCGCGAGCGTGAAGGCCACCCACACGGCGGATCCCCCGCCGCCTCCTGAGTCCGACCGCCGCGCCACCCACGACATGAGCGGCTTCACGGCCAGCATCCACACGGCCACGAACGCGGCGCCCGAGAGGAGCACCCAGAGGGACGTCACCGGGCTGCGCCGGTCGTCCCCGCTGCCGGAGATGGCCACGGCGAGGGCCAGCAGCACCCACGCCGCCACGTCGTTGAACGCGGCGGCCGCGAGCGCCGTCTCGCCGATGGCCGTGGTGAGCAGCTTGAGCTCGGCGAGGATGCGCGCGAGCACGGGGAACGCGGTGATGGACATGGCGACGCCCATGAAGACCAGGAACGGCGCGTAGCCGGCCTCGTCCGCCCCAGGGATGGCGCGGCGGATGACGAAGGCGACCCCGACCCCGCACGCGAACGGGAGGGAGATGCCCGCGGCGGCGATGGCGAAGGCGCGGCGGCCGCTGCGGCGGACGGAGCGGAGGTCGAGCTCGAGCCCCACGAGGAAGAGGAAGAAGAGGAGGCCGAGGCTGGCGACGGACTCGAGCACCGGCGCGCTCCAGGGCGGGAAGAGCGCGCGGAGGTAGGGTTTGTTGCGGCCGAGCGCGGAGGGGCCGAGCAGGATGCCGGCGACGATCTCGGCGATCACCTTGGGCTGGCGGAGCGGGCGGAGGAGGAGGGCCAGGACGCGGCTGAGGAGCAGGATGAGCAGCGTCTGCAGGATGAGCAGCGGGAAGGCGAAGTGGAGCGGGTCGTCGCCCTGCCACATCCCGTTCGACGACGTCTTCACCGCCGCCATCTCCGCCGACGACACGGACATGGCTGGCTCCTTCGTTTCTCGTTGGTTCCCGCGAAGGCGGAGGCGGTTCAAATCGTGCACGGGAGAGCGGGTGGGGTCGTGGTGGTGTCTCGTAGTGCCGTGGGGAGCGGAAAAGGAGAGGAAGCGGCGCGGGGGGCTCGTGATGCTTTTGCTCTGCTCCGCATGTGGAGCGGTGAACTGGTGATGGTGACTGCTTACGAGTGAACAAAGTGCACTGAATTGATTGCTTATGTTCGATTTGAGCCCAACATACTACATTCATTCCGCACATAGCACCAAGGCTGAGTCAAATTTATATGTTTGGTGAACAAAGCGCAATGTACAGTTACGATCTTGGATGTGTCTGAAAAGAAACGCCGACCCTCAACCACCCTGATCGTGCGGTCTGGACGTATTTTGCAATCCACGGGTCTGTGATGGACGCAATTGTTTCGGCAAACTGGAAACAAAGTGGGGGGAGTGGGGTTTGCGGGGCGTCCGGAGCGCTGCATCGTCCGCGTCTTGCAACTATGGCCAATCCAAAACCCTCCTCTCTCGCCCGCGTGCTTTCCAGTCCAACGCCAATTGCCCGCATTCATGCCGCTGGTAGAGCGGCCGCTCCGCCATGACGCCTGCCCAGAGCGGACGCGACTTCTCACTGTCGGTCGAGAGAGCGCCGCTCGCTGCATGCCTGGCTGAACACGTGTCCTTGCTGCATTCAAACGGTTACAAATTGCCCGCCTACCTCTAGTAAACATGCGTATGTGTTGAAAAACATACTCCGGTCACACGTCCTTTCGCGAGCAGGTCGACACTAAACACAACGCCGACTGGCTCCTCGCATCTGAACGATATTTAAACGAGGTCAGATACCGGGCAAGAACCGCATCACACCTCCGTTTCCCATCCCCTGGGTGCACCATATTCTTCACATTCTTCATGGCATCCGGCGAGTAGGAAGAGGAGTTCTCCGGCATAAATGCTGACTGGATGGCCTGCCGAGCCCGCCGGATACGAGCCAGACAAGTCACTGCTCCACCTCCCTCGCCGCACCAGGCCATCAGTACCATGAGCGAGGATGCAGGCTGGCGTGCGGCACAACAAGTGGCCGCTCCAAGCCGGCGCGTGGTTCAGCAACTAGCCGCTCCAAGCCAGCTCACGGAGGAGTGTCGAGTTGCTCCAGGCCGTCACGTGAGGGAGCACAGCGGCACGGGTATCATGGCTTCCCTGGTCGAGGTCATGTGGTACCGCTCCTCCCCCATCCACGGCAGCGCCATCCGCCGTCAACATTCACGAAACCACACCCTGCTGTCAGAGAAAGAAGCCGGCTTTGCGGAGATCGACGAGGTGGCCAGCACGTCCACGGCCACTGCCGATAGCGAGGAAAAGTAAACCATGGGAGGCCACCGCCTCTTGGGTCCCACGAAGGCCACCGGCGCTGCGTCGCCGGCGAGCACAGCCGATGTCTTGCCTGCTTCGTAGGCCATAGTCGTCCCCCGCCCCAAAAACCAACCCCGATTCGTGCTTCACAGGCATGGAGGCCGCTCTTGCCCTTCCACTAAAGCATATCCGTCCGGGGCTCAAGGCAGTCCGATGAGCGGGCTGCTGTACATTGGAAAGACAAGCCGTGGGAGTGGAGATCCGCCACGGCCAGCCATAGACTAATTTTAGCCTAGTCTCGTATAGTTGTTAGTTAAAATATGTTTGTTTAGAAAAGGAGGATGACCCTCGGCCTCTGCATCTTGGCGATGTATGCGGCCACTTTATTAATTATTCTCACAAGACCTTACAAAGTCATATAACAGTAAGACTGAAGCCACCGTCTAAGCAACAATTGTCGCTACACCTATCCAGTTGATGAAGGGGCGTTGATAGTCTGGGCCTAATACCAAACAGACATCTGAGCCCAACCTAAACATCTAAGACCTGAGGTCCCAACTAGGACGCCTGCCTGGTATGGGGCACCTACCAGTCCGGCGCACTCCTCAATCAGGACGCCTGCCAGGATGGGGCCGCCGCAGCCACCTGCCACGAGTCCATCTTCAGAGTTGTACTGTTGCATCTAGCGTGCCAGGTCTCTCAGCCATCGACGCCACCACAACGCCAGACAACGTCGTCCTCCTGCATGAGTCCATCCTCCCACATCGAACTCCGAATCTGCACTGCGCCACGCCGTCCAGATCCGTCGCCATCAATGTATGGATGAAGCACCGCTCCACCAAAGAAGCCGTCCGCTGGTCCCGCGAAGCCGAGTGCACCTCCAAGAATGCCGCCCCCAAGGGGGTTACGACACATGATTGCCGCCAACATCTGATCAGCTGATCTAGGGTTTCTCTCGGAGGTATTGAGTGGAGTTGAGAGCTTCACCTCGATGATGCCTTCATGAAGGAAACGATGATAAGGGCATCGTCATCACGTTTCTGGCTATCGACCAAAGATCAGGTTTTCACCCGGATCCGTCCCAAGAAATCCACCCAATAACCTGTGCACTGTCTCGACCTCCTTCAAATCCCCAGATCCAGCCGCCTAGATCCAGCGACCAACCGCAGCAACAGTGCCACTGTGGGACCCCTGGCGCACCGGCCACTGCCTGAGTGTGCCACCACTGGAGCCTAGGAGGAGGGCTCCCACCCCGCCCCCAAGCCGCGAGAGCCGCCGAGAAAGATCCCGCGCACTCGTCGCTGTCTCTGATCCGAACCAATCCACAGCAGATCGCCGTCACAGATCCGCCTTGGATAGGGACTGCACCACGCCATCCGCCGCGGGAAGCCCGAGCTTCACCGGCCTCCATCCTCCAGGGCCACCGCCCCGGGATCCAGACAGAACTTTGCCGCTGCCACCGGCCAAGTTCCTCCGCCGCCGACCGGCCAAGCCGCCGGTCACTGCATGACCATGCGAGCACAGCCAGCCGGCCGACCAACTCCGACGAAGAAGAAGGCCACCACCACCGAGCCTAGGGCCGGAGCCCCAGACATCCTCGTGTTGCAGATCAAGTCCAGGAACAGTGCCCCGCCGGCGGCGATTGAGATCGGTAGCACAACGAATTAGCCTGACATGAGTCAAGGCCAGATCCGCCGTTGCCGGTGCCGTCCTCCCCCGCGGCCGCCGCACCACTTCCATGTTGCCGCCGATCCGCGCCACCGCCGCTGATCTGGCCGGAGAGGAGCGCCGCCTCCCAACCTGATCGAGATCCGAGGAGAAACCGCCGCTTCCGCCACACCACAAGGGTTTTGCCCTGTGACACCCCGGGCGACGGCGGCGGAAGGGAGCGGGGGAGGGGCGAGGCTGTAGGAGGAGGGCAGGGCTCCCCGGTGCGGGGCGGCGCCACCGCACGAAGGAGGGACGGGAGGACGTGTGAAGTTTCCTGTGTAGTTAAAATATGTCCAAAATGTAAATGTTGTTGTCTGGTTTGTATGAATATCATCTGGTTTGCATGGATTTTGTCTGGTTCGTTGAAAGAGTGATTGAAATGTATGAAGATAGCGTTGAATGCCC
>NC_041380.1:24343284-24345918 GCF_002162155.2 Triticum dicoccoides
CCTCCGGTCCATGGGCGAATACGATCTCTGTTTTATGGGACAGCGTTGGAAATGCCCTAACACACTAGTCTTGTGATTCGTACCAAGATGAACTGTCACATCTTTCAGTAAATTTTGCAGTCCTTAACTCCCGAAAATTCAAGGTTTTTATAGTTCTTTGGGTAAACTTAGAAGATAGAAAGCCACTTATAAACATTATCCTAAAAAGAAAGCAGTAGACCGTATATATATATATATTGATGGAGGGAGTCCGTATTTTCCTCTTCTGAATGAAAAGGCAACACTCCCGACGGTATCTAAAAGAAATCCTTATTAGAATTTGCACGCTATGGGAAGACGGTGGCTTCTTCAATTTTTCCTAGCATATGTGTAAGACACACGTGCTCGTGTGTTGTGTGTGGTTGTGTGGGTCTACTACTCTCTATCAAAAGTAAAAGAATTTCAGGCAACAACTTTTACGCGCTGTGGTTGTGTGGTTGCTGTATCGAAAGTAAAAGCATAGAAATTCATCTCATGCAAGGATTTAGCACCATTCAGGCAACATCCTTTTTCTCGTCTCCCTGCAGAACTGCCCAATAAAAGGTGTTGCAAAACTCCTGACCAACCGTCTAAAACCCCTAATCCCTCTCCTGGTTCACGCTGATCAAACAGGGTTTATCTCTGGTCGAAATATCTCCGAAAACTTCCTCTATGTTGCCGATATTTTACAATGTTGTGCCAAGCGCAAAGCTCCTACTCTTGTGATCAAACTCGATTTTCGTAAAGCCTTCGACTCTGTTTGCTGGACGTCGCTCCTGCACACGTTAAAGACTAGGGGTTTCCCCGATCGTTGGTGTGGCTGGATCGATGCGCTCCTTGCCACCGGCTCCACTGCCGTTATGCTTAACGGAGTCCCTGGTAGATGGATTCAGTGTAAAAATGGTCTTCGCCAAGGTGATCCGCTCTTCCCTTATCTCTTTATCATCATTGCTGACATCCTGCAGCAGTTAATCATTAAAGCTAACAACGATGGCCTCCTATCCCACCCCCTATGCCCGCATCTACCTTGCCCCGTCCTACAATATGCAGACGATACCCTCATCATTGTCAAGGCCTCTCCAGATGCCGCAAACCACCTCAAAGCTATCCTTGATGATTTTGCTGCGGCCACTGGACTCCAAATCAACTTCTCAAAGACGACCTTCATTCCTCTAAACGTTACTCCTGCTGAGGCAGCAACCCTTGCTGCGGACCTAGCCACCGACATCGCCTCCTTCCCACAAACTTACCTTGGTCTTCCTCTCTCTCCGCATAAGTTACCCCCGTCGGCCTTCCAACCCGTAATTGATCGCTGTGACACGTACCTCGCCGGCTGGTGTGCTCTGCTTCTATCTCGCGGAGGCAAACTTGTTCTTCTCTCTGCCGTTCTTGACAGTTTACCCACGTACTTTATGCTCTGTTTCTCTCTCCTCGCCCAGGTTATTGAGGCTATCGATAAGCATAGACGTACATTTTTCTGGTCTAATGATGAGACTTGCTCCGGAGCAAAGTGCTTGGTTGCTTGGGACAAAGTCTGTACCCCTCGAGCGACAGGTGGTCTAGGTGTTAAGAACTTGCGTGCACAAAATTTTTGTGTACTGCTGAAATTTCCTCACAAATTCCTCCATGCCAACAACCTACCTTGGAAAGATTGGGTCCTCCACCACTCACCTCTCCACATAGGCCTTGGCAAGAACAGCTCCTTCCTTGCCAGGACCATTTTTAAACACCTCCAAAGTTTGATAGAGATATCCCATTGCACCGTTGGCAATGGTTTCTCCACCTTCTTTTGGTTAGATCGATGGCTACATCCAGAACCACTGGCTTTAGTCTTTCCAGCCCTTTTCTCCCACCATACAAACCAAAATGCTTTAGTAGCTACTTTTTTACAGGATGGGATCGAACTTGCCCTTCGTAATCGTTTAACCTCTACTGCGATCGCAGAGCTTGCCTCTCTGAACTCTTTGTTGCAGGATGTTTCACTCTCCCAGGTACCTGACTCTAGGCGGCTACTTAATGGAGATGCCTTCTCTACTCGGGGAGCTTATGCCGCTCTCTCTGCCCAGCTGGCTGACCCGATGCTCTCGGCTATCTGGGACTCAAGAGTCCCAAAGAAAGTTATGATTTTCGGTTGGTTGTTCTACCTTGACCGGCTGAACACTCGGCAGAACCTGTGCAAGAAAACTATTCTGGACTCAGATGTCTGTCCTCGGTGCAACAGCTCGGTGGAGGATCGCGATCATCTCTTTTTCTCCTGCCCAGCTGCTCGCCGGATTTGGCAACGACTTGGACTCCAGCCACTCACCGCACCCATCGATGGACTCTTCTCCACCACGCTCCCACCAGCGCTACCTGACACCGTTTGACCCTTTATGTTGCTACTCATCTTGTGGAAGATTTGGGATGCTAGGAACAGAAAGGTCTTCCAGAACCTTGAACTCGATGCATCCCAAACTCTACGTGCTATTCTAGATGATCTAATTACCTGGCCTCATCGTCTTAAGATTGAGATGTTAAAAGGACACGCCGGTCTGTGGCGTGATTTCCTCTCCTCCTGAAACTTGTAAACTCTGAGTTCTACCGCTTTTGAGATATATTCAGGTGGGGAGTCCCCCC
>NC_041380.1:24346104-24378629 GCF_002162155.2 Triticum dicoccoides
AAAAAAATTATTTCCATTCCCGCCCATTGCACGCAAGTGGCTGCCCATAGGTAGTGGTCAGAATATTATGTCCCTATTTATATTATCATGATAATTTTTCAGATGACATAAATAGCCATCTTGAAAAGTTATTTTTTTTGCGGTTATTAGTTATGGCATTCCTTCCTTGCTACATCCATAAAGCTCTTTGGATTTGTGGAGTCCATACAGGAGAATTTTGTAACTTTTCAAGACAATTGTAACCCTATTACTATGAAATAAAACTCCTATTTACCCTACAAAAAAAATCTTTTCAAGACAGCTACCCGGGTTCAGTCCTTAGAATTCACATGGTATGGAAAGATGGTACGAGAAAATGCTTTGCTCGCGGGAGCCGAATTGAATATTTTCCTACAGCATGGGTACTACTATCTCTCAATAATAAAATAATTCATAGAGCTTAGTGTTAAAGTCAAACAAGGACAATAGTTCACGGTTCAATTTCCTTTATAACCTAGATTGGCTTAACGAAGCCAGAATCAAACACCTCAAATATCATTGTATGTTATTTCCCGTGTAGATTATTCGATGCTGAATTTCTATTGCCGTCCTCCATGCTGAATGCACGTGGCCTAGCGGTGGGCACCTGTCAGAATATCATTGTAGGTTACTGGTAGAGTGGTAGTCTTCGGTTATCCATGCACCGCACACGTAGTACGTTTGTGCACACAGATATACTGGTATGTTGCGGCTAGTTAGGGTTAGGCCAGTCCCTAGCAGGAGCGTCAGTCGCATGTACGGTTACGTTCGCACACTTCTCCAACCTTCGGACTGAAGAGTGAAAAACACACTGACAACTCGGCCCCACAATCAAGAAGCATACACACATGTGCCGCTGTAGCTCATCGACTCATTGACCTGAGCTTCCTGCACCGCCGTACGTACGTGTGCCGTGTATGCATGTCATCAACCACCTGACGCCGGTTGATCTGGACCACTCGTCGATCCATCGGCGGTCATCTGGTCATCATCATCGCACCTCCATTTCTTCTAAGAGCAACTCCAACAGCGCACCTCCGTTCCATTCCAGTTCTAAGAGCAACTCCAACAGCTATCGTAAACCTCAAATAACTAGCGCTTACAAAAAGTTGGGGCAAAAAGTTAGTATCCAGTAGCTTTCGTAATTACGATTCTTTAACGGGTTCCCATAAAAACATCCATTTCTTTCGGCAACTATGGGAAGAAAGTCCTTCGCGTATAATTTTGGTGGGCTACAATCGCATGAGCTTTCATGCTCGGGGCAAAATTGGCAAATTTAACTTTAAAACAAAAGTATTTCATAAACTAAACTGTTTTAGAAAATATTTCACACTGTTGACCCTTTTGTGCAGCACCCGACAACAAGGCGCTGCACTCTACTGTGCAACTCCTTACAGCTAGGCGCTGCACAGTGTAGTGCAACTTTTTAGAGCTAGACGCTGCACAGTGTGGCGCCTAAGTGTTAGGCGTTGCACAGTAGAGTGCAGCGCCTTAATGTTAGGCGCTATACATTAAAGGTCAGCCGGGTGAGATATTTTCAAAAACAGTTTAGTTTGTGAAATAGTTTCGACCTGAGGTCAAATTTGTGCCTTTTGCCCATGCTCGGACTCCCCCGTGTTGCCCCTGCGCCACACCGTCGTCGACGCCACCACGCTGCCTCACCATCGCTGCTACCTCGCCGCCATGCCGTGCCACGCCTGAGCTACACCTCACCGCGTCACCGTGCCCAGCCGTTGGCCCTGCACTACTGCGTGGCCGCACCGCCGTGTCACAGGCTTGCAGGCCCTAGACTATTAGCTAGGCTTGTTTAGTGGAAAATTGAAAGAAAAATACAGGAAGAAGTTCATGGGAACTGAGAAAAGTAGTTGATGGTCAACTTCCCATAAATTATACAGTCATTCCGTAAAACCGCTTTTATGGAAGATTTTTACAAGAGTTTTTGGAGTTGTTCTAAGTTCTAATGTATCCTCAAAAGAAAAAAAATATGAGTTTTTGGAGTTTGTCTGTCTGGATCGTTCCTTGTGGCGAATTATTGTACTGGGAGCGAGGAATTGGAGCGGTGGCGGTAGGTGCTAACGTACACCGTCCGTTCTAAAGTATGCTAAGTATACTAAGCATTATATTATTCCTACCTATCTCGTACCGCGGCGGACGGTTTGAATCGACCCATCAAGTGCCCGCGCGCCTTTTCCTCCAGGAATCCACGGTTTGGATTTCTCGATCGGAAAAGTAAAGTAGAGCCTCCATCTTGGAAGGGATTGGAGTTGTGCTGGCCACTCCATTATTACTGTAGCTAGGTTGCATACATCCTCTCAAAGAAAATAGTCACTTGCGTGCATCCAGCTTTGCCTAGTCAGCGGCTAGACTAGACGGACATCGATCGATCACGAGCGGCGGGTGTGTTGATGTGCATTCTTCCTCCTACAAAGCACAAAGCACAATGGAGAAAAGGTGCCATGGGCCCGCTCCCCGTGGAGTAGTAGCCTTTTAATTAATTTTGCAGCATGCGGACTACCCGTGGGGCTGTGTGCGTGTGTGTGCGAGCGCGCTTCACATGTATACCGTGCATGCATATGGAGTAGCGGAGGAAAACATTAAGGCCTTTTTAGTTCATAGGATAGGATTATTATAAGAATAGAAATCTTGTAGGAAATGAAATGACATGTATCTCAAATCTTATAAGTAGGAATAGAAAACAAGATGTCATTTGGTTGACACCAAATGAATTTTTTCATTGAGTCTAGGCTCTTTTTTATTTTTCTATGAAATGTGAAGGATAGAAACCAATCCTATGTAGGAATAGGAATCCATTCCTACAAACCAAATGGCTCTAAAGAAAAAAAATCTTATAAAAATCCTATCCTCTAGAATTCCTATGAAATTCCTCTAAACCAAAGGAGGCCTAAACATGGTGAAGAGAATACCTACGCAGTGATAGAGAGACGATCAAAAGTTGATAACATTCAAGTGGATACATGGTGATACACTGATAGGTGCCAGGTCAATGTAGCAGTTTCACGTGTGATCCTGCTCGTTTCGGAAAGATCCCCGCAAAAAAATTACGGAAAGGGCCAGAGATGCTCTTAGGTTGTTAAATCAATCAATAGCCTACATGAAATTGCTAAACAGAGGCGTTCCGAGCGCTTTGAAGTTTCATTTTAATGATGTTTCGGACTTTCTATTACTTTTTTATGAATGTTGTTTCATTCACTTTTTTTATAGAGCTTCAGTCGATTTCGAAAAGTTCTGGCAGCGCGTCGATGGCTCGTTCTAGCAGGGGAGGGGATTTCTGGCACGCAGGTCTCACGGCACGCAATGACGGGATTTTCAAACTTATATCTTTTGAACGAAGAGTCCAAATTAAGTTATTTTTTTATATTCGTGCTTCTTGTGACGAGGGCCTTTAGATAAGATACATTTTGAATACGTTTTGATTAATTTTTAAAAATAAATATGAAGCTTCAACTCTTGAATCTTAGTACACGCAAACAATAAAATCACGACTTATTTTGTCTACGACCGACAAAAAAAAATACCTTAAAATTTTATCTATGAAACTTGGTAAAAGCGAGTAAGAAAAAATTGCAAGTTTCAAATAAAAAACGCAAGTTTCAACGACTGAAAAATAAAACTTAATGTGCCCTCGTGCGGGCCCCGGCTACTTCATGAATCGCCAGGCAATCGAGCGACCGGGCAGGGCTTGGAAGGTACGTGGCCCCCACACCCGCGTAACCGTGCAAATTGTTCGTTCTAGCGGTGATAGGTGTCGTTCAGTGATCTAGGGACCTCACTACAATTTTCATTGTTGTTTGAAATGCTTTGTACTTTTGATGAAGTTCTACAATAGATTTAGGGAAATGCTAATGCTCTGTCGGCTGAACGCGCGGAGAGTTCCGCCACCTGCGTAGCCGTTGGATCACCCTTGATCCATGCTTCTCCATACGCGCTCACACACGTTCATTATTTCCCTTGCCTACCATGTGCCTCTTTACCTTATCTTGCAAGAGTAGTGGTGTTGCAAATCATAGCGGCAAATGAAAACGGCAACTTAGACAAGCTTTTGCAGCATCAGCTCTGCGGCAAAAAAAAAAAAACTCTACAAAAAAACCTCTATTGCAAAAAAATCTGCAACAAAATATCTGTAGCGAAAAAAATCCCACAACACAACCTATGTTGCAAACAATATATTCTTCAAGACTGCAACATAGCCTTTGTTGCAAGTATTTCTGCAACAAGATCTCTATTGCAAAGTAAATGAAGACGCCGAGCCTCTGGATTGTGCCACACATTCAGCGACTCACGAGGCGGTGGATCTTTTTAAAAGATCTGCCAGCCGACACGTAGCAGGCCCCATAGATTTAAAAAAAATTAAAAAAATATATTATGTTGTTCAACGTGACCTGCATAGCGTGGCCGCCCAGGGCAGTTGATCTGGTCATGGGTAGCAGCGACAATAGTCCTCAATAGGTAACCACCGCAATCGCATCCATACCGAGATAATATACTCTTGAAGGATCAGAACAACAACATCCATACCGAGATAGTATACGCTTGAAGGATCAGAACAACAACCGGACACAAATATAGACGAACGAAAACCGGATTCAAGTAGATCCACCAAAGGTAACCATCAACTGAATCCCACAAGATTCGCTGGAGATACCTCCACACGCTGTCCGATGATGCCGTCTCGCTTTCATAAACAGGACACAAACTCTAATAACGAAACTCAAAAAACCACCTAAAATGACTCCCTCTCGCCAGCAAAAGGACGGAATCCGCCGGATACACCACGGCCCTAAGACCACAAGAGATAGTAGACCGACGGCGCCACCGACGGAAGGCAAGAACCCTAGCCGCCTTTTCTCTTGGGAGGAATGGTCTCTAAATAGATTAAAAGTGATGTTCCAACCGTGACAAACGTAACTGATGTACGCTTGAAATGCTTGACGCACTTACACCACAAACCGTCACCGGGCCGCGTCGTCGTACATAGCCGTTGACACACTTTTTCTCCTCTCCCAGTTTTTTGTTGTGTAGATTATTTGATCATTTCCATTGCCGTCCATGCCGCATGCATGTGGCCTGGCGATAGTAGAGAACCCAGAATATATATTTTTTTTGAATTTTTTTAATTCTATTCATCTTTAATCACGGTAGTAGAACGAACGCTAAGAAATAATAAAAATTTCATCCAACCTGTAAACCACTTAGCAACGGCTAGAAGCACTGAAGCGAGTTGAAGACGCGCTGTTGTCATCGCCCTTTCCTCGTCAGAGTCTGACAAAATTTGTTGTAGCACACAATCGGGAAATTGTGGTGCTAAGGTTCCAAAGAATCAGCACAACAGAACAACAACCGTCGCTAATGAAGGGTAGCGTATTATAGATTACTGATAAAGTAGTCAGTATGTTACTGATAGTAGTCTTCGGTAATTAACCGTGCACCGGACACGTACTTACACACAGATGTTGTATGTTGCATTCCCTCAATACAAAAAAGAAAGATGCTGTATGTTGCAGCTAGTTAGGCATGTCCCAAGGAGGAACGTCGCATGTGTCTGTACTACATGTGCTAAGAGTATCTACAGCCAAGACATTAATCTGATCCTCAAACGTCCGTGGACGTGTTCGGGAGTGCCCACGGGCACTTATCGAGCATTCCTCATTTTAGTGCGTTCGCATCCGTGTATTTCAAATCTGGTCCCACATATCCATGCAACATATGCATGTATGAAAATAAACTTACGTAGACCAACGAACTAGCATCAAATCTGGTTAAATCGGGCATAATTCTAGCATAAAAGATCATCCGAGAATCAAGAGATGCAATTTCAATTGGACAATACCCTAAACATGTGATTAATTTTTTAATTAAATAGGGAAGAGCGAAGAAAATCACCATTTGCTCACCGCCCCCTTCCCCTTGCAGTCAGCGGTGCTGCTTTGGCATTCGGTGTAGGCGTCGGCCACCGTAGGGTCGTCGTCGTCAGAGCTTGATCCATCATCAAAATCGTCCGACAACTCCATGTGACCACCGTTAAACCTCCGAATCAAGCGCTCCTACTCTTGGGTGTGCCTCCTCGCCTTCGCCACCGCCACCGCCTTCACCGATGCCTCGCGCTCCAACAACTCGATAGCGAGCCGGAGCGCTTTGGCGTTCTTTCCCCGCAGCCGCTGCGCATGCGTCTCCCTTGTTGCCAGGGAGCGCTAGAGGATGGACGCAATGAGCGCGTCCTCGGGATCGACCGAAGAGCGCACGAGTGCCTAGTGCCTTGCCGACGCGTCGTCCGTCGGGCCGCCACCATGGCCTCCCTCACGTATTGCCGCTCGCATCGTGTGGCCCGCGCCTCCGACTCGGGCGTCCTCGAACGGACCGGCGCCGGCGAGGGCACAAGCACCCAACAATGCCCGTGGATGCCCTCTAGAGGTACAATGGGTGTACTGGCGGCGAGGAGGCGTACTCGGAATGGGGCGGAGCGGGCGGTGCTCCCATCGGCGCTGCACGCCGGACGGGAGGGCCCGGCAACGTTGCCCGCATAGCGGCGGCGGGCGAAGGGGGACGACGCGTCGCTCCGTGAGCTACCTCCACTGTTGCGGCCCTGATCTAAACGGGAGCGGCGCAAAGCAATGTGGAGAGCGACCACATCGACATCGCTCTCGTCGCCATTGGAGCCAGAGCTGTTACAATCATCTGCCATGGATCGAGTTGGGAAGAGAAGGGGACGAAGAGTATGGAGTGGACTGAGCGGACTGCTGTCTAGGGTTTATGGGAGGGGATATATGTAGGGTCAGTGATGGGCCGAGCCTGTCAGGCAAACGAGTCCGAAACCGTCTCATATCTGCCCTATATTTAAGTTGAATACGAGGGACACCGAACAGTCTGGTCGGTTGAGGTCGGTTCGAGGTCGGCTGTAAATTCTCTAATGTGCTACACTTCTCCAACATTGGGACCGAAAGAGTGAGAAACACACTGACAGCCCAGCCCCACAGTCGAGACGCCTACACATGTGCCGCTGTAGGATGTAGCTCACCTTACTCATTGACCTGAGCTTCCTGCAGCGCTGTACGCACGCGTGCCGTCTATGCATGTCATCGACGACCTGACACCACTTGATCTCGACCATTCGTGGATCGGCGGCCATCTGACTGTCATCACATCTTCAATCCACTTATATTCCTCCATGGTGAGGAGGGGGCGTCGACCTGTTGGCTGGGTAGCTGGGGTAGCTGCCAGCCCACCCAAGTTTAAGTTCCGGCTCGGATGCATAGTGCTCGCAGAGTTTTTTCTATAAATAAAAGCCAACTAGAGTTAGTCTTTGGATTGGTCTAAATTTTTTATATATATTCTTCTATGGTTACCTTTTTCTGTTTTGACTTTTGAACGGAAAAGAATCGTAAGAAAAAGACACCTGTCGGATTGTATTTCTCGGCCTTACAATGTTGCTACTTGCTAGCCCTGGCTATATAGTAAGCAATCAGATAGACCTAGCTAGTTAGTTAACGTCCAAAACTCTCTCTTGATCGTTCATAGTGGCGAATTATTGCACTGGAAGCGAGGAACCGGAACAGTGGTGGTACGTACTAATGTACACCGTCCGTTTCTAAAGTGGTAACCATCATAGTGATCGCGCGGGAATCCTACATTATTCCTAGTACCAGTTTTGTACTGCGGCGGACGGTTTGGATGGACCCATCAAGTGCATGCCCTCCTTTTCTTCCAGGAATCCACGGTCTGGATTTCTCGATCGGAAAAGTGACAGGAGTTGTGCTAGTCACTCCATTACTGTAGCTTTATTCCTTCCAAAATGCTTCATGCTGTAGCTAGGTTGCCTGTAAAATCCTCTGCGAGAAACAGCCACTTGCGTGAGTGCATCCAGCTTTTAGTATAGTCGGCAGGTGTGTTGATGTGCATTCTTGCTACAAATCAAAGCACAAGAGGGCAAAAAAGGTGCCATATTAGCTCGCTCCCCGTGGAATGATGGCCTTTTAATTAATCCTGCAGCGTGGACTACCCGTGGGGCTGTGTGTGTGCAATGCATCGACGAATCACAGTTCACAAGTATACTGCGCAATGCATCTTCGTAGGGCTTAATTCAAAAATCTCATCAATCATGATAGATGATGAGTGATTGAATAATTTTGTGGTTTGCAAAAGTACACAATTAATGTGCTTTTCTTTCTTAAAAATTGTGTGTACCAATGTATTAATTGCAATGTGTGCATGCACGGTCAATAAATAGACAAAAAAATTACTCCCTTTGTTTTTATTTACTTTGTATATTAGAGTTAACCGAAGTCAAACTTTGTAAAGTTTGATCAAGTTTATGAAAAACAATATAGACATTTACCATGACAAATCTATACAACGTGAAAGTACATCAATAATAAACCTAATGTTGTTCATTTGTTATTGTATATGTTACTATTTTCGTTTATAAACTTCGCCAAAGTTTAGAAAATTGACTTTGACCAAAATTAATACGCGGACTAAATAAAAACGGAGGGAGTACATGCATTGCTGAGTTTTCTCTTTATCTGCATGCAACAATTTTAATGAACCTCGAAATCTGAACATGGGATGACGAACAATAAATTTGAGACCTATATAACGATTTTTTTTTGAGATAAACCTTATAAACCGGAAGAGAGGAAATAGCTAATAGCAGTGATAGAGAGATGATCAAAAGTTAAAAACATTATGGTACATGGTGATACATGCCAGGCTCTTGTAGCAGTATCACGTGCGATCTTGCTCGTTTGGCGAGTTAAAATTTACGGAAAGGGCCAGATTAAATCAAGGTATAGTCTATATGAAACTTTGCTAAATAGAGGTGTCCGGATTGTTTTGAAGTTTCATTTTATTGATTACTATGTCGCACAATGTTGTTCATTCACTCTTTTATGGAGCTTTGCTTGATTCTGGGAAGTTTCGGCAGTGCATCAATGCCTTGTTCTAGCGGCGACAGTGGTCGTTTGGTGATCTAGGGGCCTCAATGCAATTTTTATTATTGTTTAAGATGTTTTGTACTTCTATGAATCTTTTATCATAGATTTGAATTCATAAAAGGAAGAAAAATAATACTCTTTCTGTTCATTTTTATAAGGCCTTGAAGACATTTCAGATATGATGCAAAGTAGCTCATATTTTTATTGTCTGGACGATTTATAAAAGTGAACGGAGGGAATATTAAGTTGTCCAACATGACCTGCATGGCATGGCCGACCAGGGCAGTTGATCTGGTCATGGGTAGGGGTCAGAATAGTCGTCGGTAGGTAACAACCGCAATCACATCCATGCCCAGATATACTCTGTTGCAGCTAGGTAGCCTAATTAGCTTGTTTATATGTGTGTCTAGGAATGTTGCACTTACGCTTGAAATGCCTGACGCACTGACACCACTTACCGTCATCGGGACGCGTCGTCGCACATCGCCGTTGACTTGAGCTAGGTTTGTGCACCGCCACCCCCGGCCTCCTGCCGCCGCACATGTGTGTGCATGCCATGAAAATCAGAACATGTGTAGCTTAAAGAAACTTAGCTCCGTTTTGTGTAAGTTATATATATCATCAAGTGCCGTATTACTGACAGGGGCGCACCTGACGAAGAAGTATCATCCGTCCACTTTTCAACGCGTGAAACCTTGATCAAGCAGGAATCATGTTACTAACGGAGGCGCACCTGATGCCACTTTGGAGCAGATATACGCATGCATGATTGCTCCTTCATCTCATTTTTTCTCCCTTAGACGGCTAGAAAATGCAAAGTAACCTTGATCGGCCAACACGTGACATCTTCCTGGAACGTACAATGCTGCACTGGCGAATTAGTTAAAAGTACTCCAGGATTCTCTCATAGTCGGCAGATTAATTATTGTACTATACTGCAGGCAAGCGCATCAGTTCGAGAATGTATCCTGTGCACCGATCCCATTTGTGCACCCAATGCACCAGCAGATTCATGACCCTTAGATGAAAAAGCAATGGATCAGATTTTGGTCAAAAGTTGGACTATACCATTTTTGCAGATAGAACCTCACAGTTTGTACAAACTAATCCGCACTCCATAGCACACACACCCATAAAAATATCTGTATGTATATTTTTCTGTCCGAACACAAAATAGTTCATATATTTTGAACCGGATGTTCATTTAAGATCCGTTTGAACTGTAATTTTTGTCTCAGCGAGATCTTTGAAATATGATCAACGTTGAATATGTTTCGATAAATTATTATCATTTGCTTCTTTGAAGCTTGACTTGGAATTTGATGTACTCGAAAAATGTGAACGTAGGACACACATTTGAGAAAGATGTAGATATTCCTCACCGAAATTTTTTAAAACGTGTAAATGTTCCAGTCAAGTTTTGAGTTAAATTTCAAAGCAACAAAATACTGATTTTGAAACATACACTCAATATTGATTTCGATTCAAAGATCTCATCAAGTAAAAAAGGTTGTCAAATTGGTTCTGAAATCATACATTTAGTTTAAAAATATATGACCCCTTTTAGTTTGAAGCAAAAAAGTAAACACACAGATTTATTTTGATCGGAGTGTGGTCTGTGGAGTGCGTGTTAATTTGTACATACTGCAAGGTTGTCTCTGCAAAAAAAAGTATAGTACTACTTTTCCAAAATCTGGTCCATTACCTTTTCATCCACCGTCCGTTCTAGGGTAAGAAAAGCTAGCTAAAACTTGCTTGTTCTATTACCACTCTACACGGCGGATCGATCAAGTGCTGTTCAATTTATGTCCGTAATCAAGCAATCTAGCGATAGCGTGCTAGTCACTTGATGCTCGTGTGCGTGCGGCGTTGAACTAACTTTTACCTGGACGGACAGCACGAGAGGCCGGTGTGCGATGTCCGCAAATAGCTGGGATAAGTGGCAAAGCAAAAGGTGCCAACTCAGGGCCGGGGAATCAAAATTTCCTGCTAATTAACTGGTAACGCATGATACCCGTGGCCTGAATACCGTGCAATCGCATGGTGAATCCACGCGTGATGGATGACACCTAGGCTTCGTGGAACATTTAGTTACTGCTTAACTATCTCTCCCTAATAATAGACCAACGATTGCTTCTCGTCATACGCCGTCAGCAATTTTGCAAAAAACACCATTTCTTTTTGAGAATTCGATCTGCAATCCCTGTCTAAGCAGATCTGAGAAAATGATTTAAATTTAACAACATAAACCCTGTACTCTTATGTATTCCACCCGTGGTCCTTTATGTACAGAAAAGAACGCCTTCCTCTTATCCATAGCGCCCATTTTGACGTGCGCTAGCGGCCGCCGTGGATTGCGCGAGGGATGGAGGATGCTCGCCGGGGCGTGTGCGGCGGAGACGGCTTCTACCACGCGGCGAGGTGGAGCAGGAGCGGTGGTTGTCGGGCTACATGAGGAGGCAGAGGCGTCCAAGGCAAGGAGGCACCGGCGTCGGCTAGCCAAGGGGCGGCCGGAGAAGAGGACTACGGGAAGGCAAGGAGGCACGGGCGTCGACTAGCCAAGGGGCGGCCGGAGCAGAGGACGACGGGAGGCTCCTTCCGCCGCCGCCACCCGCTTGATTCACCTCGCCCTGTTCTTTCCCGATTTACCTGATGGACAACACGGGCGTCCATGAGCGGCGGTTGCAGGCAACGACCCGCTCTCTTCTCTTCGGATTCGCCTATAGGGGCCGATCCTTGCTTCCACCGGATCCGACGACCGGGCACACGCGTGGGGATGTGGCATCTAGGATGGCCGGGCCGAGCCACCGTCACCGGGAGGTCGAGGAGGGAGGGTGGGTGGAGCCGGATGATGTAGATCGAGGATGCGCCACACCGGGGGCAAGGCGCCGCGCGGGAGTCACGGGTTTGGCCACACTAGTAGAAAAAAGGGTCAAATGTGAAGCACATTAGTGCCGGTTTGAATTTGAGCCGGCACTAATGTGTGCATTAGTGCCGGTTCCAACGGCTAGCCGGCCGCTCTCATTAGTACCGGTTCGTGGTGAACCTTTAGCACCGGTTCGTGCCACGAACCGGTACTAAAGTGAGTGGTGGCATGATATTGTCAGTCCGGAGCCCGTCCAGCACCTTTAGTACCAGGTCGTATCATGAACCGGTACTAAAGGTCGTCCTATATAGACCCTTCGTCCACCCGAGCTCGCTATGTTCTTCCCCTTTCCCCTCTCCTCTCTGTTCTTTTCCCTCTTTCTCTCAAGCTCATCACACATTTTGCCCAAAATTTGTCAAGATTTGAAGGCCCCCATCCATTTAAATGATCACAAAGGTTAGCAACTTTGTCCTTTCATCTCTCATTGCTAGATTAGCTAGTGCAATGCTTTATATAGTGATTGATTTTTGAGTTTAGTAATTTGGGAGGAATTATATATATGTGCTAGTATTTGATTACATGCAACTTGAGGTCAAAAATAACACTTAGTTTGCATATGTAGGTGTGGTTTACTTAGTGCCTTCTAAATCTCCGTCGTAACCACCGTCGATCGCGTGCAACGTCCCGTCGCCGGCACCACCTTGTGGTGAGCATCTTGTTCATGAAGTTTTATATAAAAAAATTGATGTTTGTGTGATTTCGATATATAGTTACTCGTATAATTATCTTACCCATACATTGTTTGTTATACATAGTGCCATGGTTTTGATATCCGTCCCCGTCGGCCCTCGTCCGGGTTTTGATTCGGATGTGGTATATTCTCTTTTAAAACTATTGGTTGCATTTCGTGTTTATGACAAATTATGCCCATCAAGTTGACATAGATATTTGTATGTAGGAGGTAGTTGAACCAGAAATTCCAACCGACCCTATTGTCTAGAGGTTAAATTTAGTTGAAAGAGAAAACAAGGATTTGAAAGAAAAATTGAAAAGAATTGAGGGGGAGAAGATGGAATTGGAGTTGCATGTTGCCGATGTCGTCGATGATCACAAGATTAAGATGGAGAAAATGCACTTGAAGATTAGAAAGATTAGAAAATATGTCATTCATAGTGAGGCTTGGCATCATTATGCTGTTGGATCAATTGTTACCTTAGTTGCGATCTTGATCGCATTTGTTGTTGCATTTAAATTCTTTAGCTAGAGAGTTATTTGTTTGTTGCATTTAAGTGTTGTATGATCTTTATGTATGAACTTTATGTATTGTATTAATTTGGTGTTTTCGGTGCCGTGTATTGAAGATGAGCCGGCAATGGATGTACGATGACCGATGCTCTCCCGAGTTCATGAATGGTGTGCATACTTTTCTGCTTGCGGCTGAGGCAAACAAGCGGGCGGATGGTTTTATGCCTTGTCCATGTGCTGGCTGTAAGAATGGTCACAATTACTCTACGTCAAGAACCATTCACGTCCACCTGTTTGAGTCCGGTTTCATGCGCCACTATAATGTTTGGACCAAGCATGGAGAAAGAGGGGTTATGATGGAAGACAATGAAGAAGAAGAGGACGACGACAGGTATCCTGGCCATGGGTTCCCTGAATACGATGATACACCAATGAGGGAAGAAGCTAAGCCGGTAATGCGGGAAGAAGCTGAGCCGGCAATGCGGGAAGAAGCTGAAGAAGAGGCATCGGATGAGCCCATTGATGATCTAGGTCGGGCCATTGCCGATGCAAAGAGAAACTGCGCAAGTCATTTGAAGAAGAAGAAGTTGCAGCGCATGTTAGAGGATCACAAAAAATTGTTGTACCTGAATTGCGTAGGTGACAAGAAAAAGCTGGGCACCACACTGGAATTGCTACAATGGAAGGCAGAGAATGGTGTATCTGACAAGGGATTTAGAAAGTTGCTGGTACTGATAAAGAATATGCTTCCAAAGGACAACGAATTGCCTGAGAGTACGTACGAAGCAAAGAAGGTTGTCTGCCCTCTAGGGTTAGAGGTGCAGAAGATACATGCATGCCCTAATGATTGCATCATCTACCGCGGTGAGTACGAGTATTTGAATGCTTGCCCAGTATGCGGTGCATTACGCTATAAGATCAGCCGCGATGACTCTGGTGATGTCGAGGGCGAGCGTCCCAGGAAGAAGATTCCTGCCAAGGTGATGTGGTATGCTCTTATAATACCATGGTTGAAACGTTTGTTCCAAAAAAAAAGAGCATGCCAAGGCGATGCGATGGCACAGAGAAGGCCGTAAGAAAGACAGAAAGTTGAGAGTACCCGCTGACGGGTCGCAGTGGAGAAAAATCGAAAGAAAGTACGGGAAGGAGTTTGCAGATGATGCAAGGAACGTATGGTTTGGTCTAAGCGCAGATGACATTAATCCTTTTGGGGAGCAGAGCAGCAACCATAGCACCTGGCCTGTGACTCTATATTTGTATAACCTTCCTCCTTGGTTGTGCATGAAGCGGAAGTTCATTATGATGTCAGTGCTCATCCAAGGCCCTAAGCAACCCGACAACAACATTGATGTGTACCTAAGGCCATTAGTTGAAGAACTCTTACAACTATGGAATAGAACAGGTGTACGTGCATGGGATGAGCACATGGGGGAAGAATTTGACCTAAAGGCGTTGATGTTCGTGACCATCAATGTTTGGCCTGCTCTCAGTAACCTTTTAGGACAGACAAACAAGGGATACCGCGCATGCACGCACTGTTTGGACGATACCGACAGTATATATTTGGCTAATTGTAAGAAGAATGTGTACCTGGAACATCGTCGATTTCTTCCGAGAAGGCATCCCGTAAAAAAGAAAGGCAAGCATTTCGAAGGTGAGGCGGATCACCGGATGAAGCCTCGCCACCGTACTGGTGCTTATGTACATGATATGGTCAAGGATTTGAAGGTGGTCTTTGGAAAGGATCCTGGTGGATAACCTGTTCCGAATGACGCTGACGGACGCGCACCCATGTGGAAGAAGAAATCTATATTTTGGGACCTGCCCTATTGGAAAGACCTAGAGGTCCGCTCCGCAATCGACATGATGCACGTGGCGAAGAATCTTTGTGTGACCCTTCTTGGCTTCTTGGGCGTGTATGGAAAGACAAAAGATACACCTGAGGCACGGGAGGACCAGCAACGTATGCACGGAAAAGACGGCATACATCAGGGTCATGCAAGCTACGCTCTTACCAAAGAAGAGAAGGAAATCTTCTTTGAATGCCTGCTCAGTATTAAGGTACCGTCTGGCTTCTCGTCGAATATAAAAGGAATAATAAACATGGTAGAGAAAAAGTTTCAGAACCTAAAGTCTCATGACTGCCACGTGATTATGACGCAACTGCTTCCGGTTGCATTGAGGGGGCTTCTACCGGAAAATGTTCGATTAGCCATTGTGAAGCTATGTGCATTCCTCAATGCAATCTCTCAGAAGGTAATCGACCCGGAAATCATACCAAGGTTAGAGAATGATTTGGTGCAATGTCTTGTCAGTTTCGAGTTGGTGTTCCCACCATCCTTCTTCAACATCATGACGCACGTCCTAGTTCACCTATGTGAAGATATTAACGTTTTGGGTCCTGTATTTCTACACAATATGTTCCCCTTTGAGAGGTTCATGGGAGTCTTAAAGAAATAT
Organism: Triticum dicoccoides; assembly: GCF_002162155.2. Taxonomy (NCBI): domain Eukaryota; kingdom Viridiplantae; phylum Streptophyta; class Magnoliopsida; order Poales; family Poaceae; genus Triticum; species Triticum dicoccoides. The sequence goes on from NC_041380.1 coordinate 24,361,642, forward strand.
GTTCATAACCGTGCTAGGCCAGAAGGAAGCATCTCCAAGGGCCATGAAAATGAGGAGGTCATTGAGTTTTGTATTGACTTTATTTCTGACCTTAAGCCAATTGGTGTTCCTGAATCGCGGCATAAGGGCAGACTAGATGGAAAAGGCACGCTAGGAGGGGAACAAATAATATGTATGGACGGACATTCTCTCACTGAAGCACACTACATAGTTCTACAGAATTCCTCCTTGGTGTCTCCGTATATGGATGAACACAAGAATTTGCTACGCTCCAAACACTCGGAGCGGTCTGATGACTGGATTACACGTGAACAAACCAGGAGTTTCGCCAGCTGGTTGCAGACACGTACCATGCATGACGCCTCTATTGAAGATGACCTGTACTTCCTGTCCCAGTTACCATCTTCGAATATAATGACTTTCAAAGGGTACGAGATAAATGGTAATACATTTTACACGATCACCCAAGATAAGAAGAGCACCAACCAAAACAGTGGTGTCCGCTTTGATGCAGAAAGCAAGACGAGAAAGGAAACATATTATGGTTATATACAGGACATATGGGAACTTGACTATCGACGTGGTTTGAGGGTCCCTTTGTTTAAGTGCAAATGGGTCAATATGACACGAGGCGAGGTAACGGAAGACCCGCAGTACGGAATGACAACAGTGGATCTCAACAATCTTGCGTATGCAGACGAACCATTCGTCCTAGCCAATGATGTGGCACAGGTTTTCTATGTGAAGGACATGTCTACCAAGCCGAGAAAAAGAAAAGATAAGGAAGCGAATGCATCGTACGATGAGCCAAAGCGGCACATAGTTCTTTCTGGGAAGAGAAACATCGTGGGAGTGGATGACAAGACAGACATGTCAGGAGATTATGAAAAGTTTCATGAAATTGCTCCATTCACAGTGAATGTTGACCCGAGCATCTAGTTAAATGATGAAGATTTTCTATGGCTACGGTGCAAAGGGACACACGCGAAGAAAAAGTTTCACATCCAAAGATCTGGGATGTGATCGGCTTCACTATCATCACTTTCTTCTGTGTTTCACACCCAGGAGGGAATCTCTGTAATAGTTAGGGTAGCTAGTTATGTGTTTTGGCATTTGAAACGCGAAGAAATTTTATGTGTAAGCAAATTCTTTCATGCATTTACTGATTTTTTCAGCTAAATGACCCTGAAATTGAAAAACATTTCAAATGAACTCAGAAAAGGTTGAAAGTTGGCATGTTATCATAATTTCACCCATATAGCATGTGCAAAAAAGTAGAGAGGGTTAACGTAAAAACTGGATGCACTTCGTGTACAAAATGGACAATCCCTTTAGAAGTATCAGGGTTTCGGACAAAAACTCATCCGTTACAATGGCATTTTATTTTTTAAATAACCTAAGCATTACCAAATTGAATATAATGATAAAACACACTAATATTAAACATAAAAAAAAAGAATCACTGAAAAATCTATTTTTAAAGTTAAGTTATTCACAAACTAGTGATTCACACAAATTTCAAATAATTCAAAATTTAAACTATTCAAATTTGTAAACTACCGAAACTAACAGAAAGTTTGTAAATTTTTTGTTCCTAAAGCAAAAATATTCACAAAAAAACTCTAAATACAACAAAAAACAACTCAAAAATAAATAAAACAAAAATGAAGAAAGAAAAAAATAAGAAAAAATGCCCACCTACTGGGCCACAACGACCTGCGTACGACTAGAAACCCAAATTCTAGTTGGGCCAGGATGCAGGCCTGCTAGCCCAGTAGGCCCAACAGGGCATCGCAGCAGAGGTAGGCCCAAAAGGCCTGCTTAAGAGAGGAGTTCGAGACAGCAGCGACGACGGGGCTTATAAGCAGGTGCGAGTGCCCCTCGGCTAGCGAGGTGGGACTAAACTTCTGCGCCCCTCGCCTGGCAGCGCACACCCTTTAGTATCGGGTCGTGGCTCCAACCGGTACTAAAGGGGGGCCTTTAGTACCGGTTGGTGCCACGACCCGGTACTAAAGGGGGTGCGGTTCCCGCCGCTTCGCCTGGCCAAAACAGACCTTTAGTACCGGTTGGTGGATCCAACCGGTACTAAAGGTGGGTTCTATATAAGAAAACACTTCAAAAATTTTGTCAGTTTCTTATCTCTCCCTCTGCTTCTTTCTCCTCTGCCCCGTCGCCGCCGCCCCTCGTCACCGCCCCCGTCGCCGTCCCTGTTGCCTTCCGTCGCCGTCGCCGTCCCCGTCCCCGTCGCCGCGCCGCGCCCGCCCCGTCCTCCCGTCATCCCCGCCCGGCCCGTCCCCGTCCCCGTCTTCGCCGTCCCGTCTCCGTCCCCGTCCCCGTCGCTGCCCCCCGTCGTCGCGCCTCGCCGGTGAGCTCCTTCCCCGGCCGCCAACCACACACACACAATATTAGTTTTAGTTATAGTTATTAGAAATGTTAGTTATATAGAATTATTAGAAATGTTAGTTTTAGTTATATAGAATTATTAGAAATGTTAGTTTTAGTTATAGAAATGTTAGTTATATAGAAATATTCGAAATGTTAGTTATATTAGAAATGTTAGTTATATAGAAATGTTTTTTAGTTATAGAAATATTAGAAATGTTAGTTTTAGTTATAAAAATATTAGAAATGTTAGTTTTAGTTATAAACTTTAGAATTTGCATATATGAAATCACAATCCACCATTTAAAAAATCTTACTTTACTTTTGCGGCATATAGTATTTGTTGTCGACGATGCCCGACCCGCATCCTCGCCGTCGACCCATTCGCGACGACGTCCTACTTCAGCGGACCCATGTCCGGGATTGGGCTCCGCTGGGCTGGCACTGGGAGGTGCTACCTTCAGGGGCGCGACGTTTGATGAGGAACCCGGCCCCGGGTCCCGTCGTCGACCCTCATCTCCTTTAGTGGCATTCGGGTGGGCCACTTTCGGTGCGGAGGGAGCCGGCCCCGCCGTAGGTGGTACGTCGCCGTGTCAGGGAGGAGGACGAGCACGTCCATCTCTACATGGCTGCTATGGACGTCAGGTTCTCCAATACCTGGTAGGTTCTTTGGGGAGATCACCCGAGCTATGATCCAGTGATGGTTCCTTCACTTTGGTTGTCCACCGCCTAGCTAGATTACTCTCTAGTATTCGATCTTTATTAGCTAGCTAGCTAGCTAGCTAGTGATGTATTCGATATATAATATTCGAGATGATTTATTTGAGATTATATATATTATTCGAGACAATGTATTCGAGATTATGTCTATTATTCGAGACGACGTATTTGAGATTATATTCGATGATGCTTATTATGTACTATGATTGATTCAGTTTTCCTTATTAATTGATTGCATCCATGCATTGTAATTTGAATATATTTCTTTTGGATTAGTTAAACAAAACCTATGGCGGACAATACCGGCAGAGAGGGAGAAGAGGCCCTGTTCAATATCATATGCAATCCTCGCGGGCCAGATGATGATCAGAATGAATAAGATTATGACGGCTCCGAATATCTAAACAACATCGGGGAGGGTGATATGATATTCGATCACGACGACCGAGTTGATGACGTCATGAACTATGAACATGACGAAGAAAATGTTGATCTTGAAACAACAAAGACCGGCAAGGTATATATATTTATATAAGCAGGCATCTGGTGATCATCACATGTTTTAAATGACTTGAAGATATATTAACGAATCGATCTTTCTTCTTTCAGCCATCCAGATCGAGCAAATCTTCAGGCAACAGGAAACGAGGCCCGAACAAAAAGTCAAAGGAGGGCGTAAAGTACAATATCGAGGCCATCAAACCTAATGGAGAACCATTAGCGCCTAAGAAGATTGCGGACAAGTTCATTCGTCAGTGCGGAGTTCTTGTGAAGGACCAACTCCCGATCTCCCTTCAAGAATGGAGAGAGCCAGCAAAGCCACGTCCAGGAGATACTTTTGTCGACGACAGACAAAAACTTCTGCTTTGGGAAACGCTCATGGAACATTTCACCCTACCAGATCATTTCACAGATGCAGATGTGGAGAAAGTCAAGGGCGTTGCTCTTAGGAAGATGGCGGTTGCATTCAAAAACCACAAGAATCGTGAATGGGCCAAGTACGTCAAGGGAGGAAGGAAGACTCTAGTATTCGAGGGAACACTAGAGAAGCAAAGTGCTCATTCGGACGATTTCGTGAAATTCAAGGATTCGAAATTATCTAAGGAACGGTCGAGAATAAACAAGGCCAATGCCGCAAAAAAGGATAAGTTCCATAAGCTGGGGCCAGGTGGCTATGCGGTGGGAATGGCTAAGTGGGATAAGTCTGAGAAAGAGATGGAGGATGCAGGTGTCACTCCAGAAACATTGAGCTGGCCCCCTAGGTGCAGGACTTGGTTCTATGCGCACGGTGGGGAGTTGGCCCGAAGACAGGCAAAGTTTCAAAGAAGGCATGTCTGGACGGAGCCGAAGATAAGCTACTTGTTGCAATAGAAGAGGATAGATCGGGGGTGTTCCAGCCCAACAGAGAGAACGACGAGCTTACGCGTGCCCTGGGAAATCCCGAACACCCGGGAAGAACACGAGGCATGGGCGTTATTCCGTGGTATGAGGGGTTTTCGGACTGGAACGCCGACTACAGAACCTGTGCGAGAAAGAAGATTGCGGAGGAGAAGAAGAGGAAGATGGAGGAGGAGCAGAGGAAGCTAGACTTTGAACGCCTTCATGTTGGGGAACGTAGTAATTTCAAAAAAATTCCTACGCACACGCAAGATCATGGTGATGCACAGCAACGAGAGGGGAGAGTGTTGTCTACGTACCCTCGTAGACCGGAAGCGGAAGCGTTATAACAACACGGTTGATGTAGTCGTACGTCTTCACGGCCCGATCGATCAAGCACCAAAACTACGGCACCTCCGAGTTTTTGTACACGTTCAGCTCGATGACGATCCCCAGACTCCGATCCAGCAAAGTGTCGGGATGAGTTCCGTCAGCACGATGGTGTGGTGACGATCTTGATGTTCTACCATCGCAGGGCTTCGGCTAAGCACCGCCACAATATTATCGAGGATTATGGTGGAGGGGGGCACCGCACACGGCTAAGAGATCAATGATCAATTTTTGTGTCTCTAGGATGCCCCCCTGCCCTCGTATATAAAGGAGTGGAGGAGGGGCCGGCCAAGGAGGGTGGCATGCCCAAGGGGGGAGTCCAACTCCCACCAGGAGTAGGACTCCCCTTTTTCCTATTAGGAGTAGGAGAGGGAAGGAAGAGGAAGGAGGGAGGAAGGAAAGGGGGGGCCCCCCTCCCAATTCAGATTGGGCTTGGGGGGGGCACCCCTCCCTTGCTCCTTTCCCCTCCTTTCCACTAAGGCCCAATAAGGCCCATATACCTCTTGAGGGGTTCCGATAACCTCCCGGTGATCCGGTATTGTCCCAATCTTACCCGGAATCTTTCCGGTGTCCAAATATAGTCATCCAATATATCGATCTTTATGTCTCGACCATTTTGACACTCCTCGTCAAGTCCGTGATCACATCCGGGACTCCGAACAACCTTCGGTACATCAAAATATATAAACTCATAATGAAACTATCATCGTAACGTTAAGCGTGCGGACCCTACGGGTTCGAGAACAATGTAGACATGACCGAGACACGTCTCCGGTCAATAACCAATAGCGGAACCTGGATGCTCATATTGGCTCCTACATATTCTATGAAGATCTTTATCGGTCAGACTTCATAACAACATACGTTGTTCCCTTTGTCATCGGTATGTTACTTGCCTGAGATTCGATCGTCCGTATCTCAATACCTAGTTCAATCTCGTTACCGGCAAGTCTCTTTACTCGTTCCGTAATACATCATCCCGCAACTAACTCATTAGTTGCAATGCTTGCAAGGCTTATAGTGATGTGCATTACCGAGTGGGCCTAGAGATACCTCTCCGACAATCGGAGTGACAAATCCTAATCTCGAAATACGCCAACCCAACAAGTACCTTTGGCGACACCTGTAGAGCACCTTTATAATCACCCAATTACGTTGTGACATTTGGTAGCGCACAAAGTGTTCCTTTGGTAAACGGGAGTTGCATAATATCATAGTCATAGGAACATGTATAAGTCATGAAGAAAGCAATAACAACATACTAAACGATCGGGTGCTAAGCTAATGGAATGGGTCATGTCAATCACATCATTCTCCTAATGATGTAATCCCGTTAATCAAATGACAACTCATGTCTATGGTTAGGAAACATAACCATCTTCGATTAACGAGCTAGTCAAGTAGAGGCATACTAGTGACACTTTGTTTGTCTATGTATTCACACAAGTATTACGTTTCCGATTAATACAATTCTAGCATGAATAATAAACATTTATCATGATATAAGGAAATAAATAATAACTTTATTATTGCCTCTAGGGCATATTTCCTTCAGTCTCTCACTTGCACTAGAGTCAATAATCTAGTTCACATCGCCATGTGATTTAATACCAATAGTTCATATCACCATGTGATTAACACCCATAGTTCACATCAACATGTGACCAACACCCAAAGGGTTTACTAGAGTCAATAATCTAGTTCACATCGCTATGTGATTAACACCCAAAGAGTACTAAGGTGTGATCATGTTTTGCTTGTGAGAGAAGCTTAGTCTACGGGTCTACCACATTCAGATCCATAAGTATTTTGCGAATTTCTATGTCAACAATGCTCTGCACGGAGCTACTCTAGCTAATTGCTCCCACTTTCAATATGTATCCAGATTGAGATTTAGAGTCATCTGGATCAGTGTCAAAATTTGCATCGACGTAACCCTTTACGACGAACCTTTTTGTCACCTCCATAATCGAGAAACATATCCTTATTCCACTAAGGATAATTTTGACCGTTATCTAGTGATCTACTCCTAGATCACTATTGTACTCCCTTGCCAAACTCAGGGCAGGGTATACAATAGGTCTGGTACACAACATGGCATACTTTATAGAACCTATGGCTGAGGCATAGGGAATGACTTTCATTCTCTCTCTATCTTCTGCCGTGGTCGGGTTTTGAGTCTTACTCAACTTCATACCTCTGTAACACAGGCAAGAACTCCTTCTTTGACTGTTCCATTTTGAACTACTTCAAAATCTTGTCAAGGTATGTACTCATTGAAAAAACTTATCAAGCGTCTTGATCTATCTCTATAGATCTTGATGCTCAATATGTAAGCAGCTTCACCGAGGTCTTTCTTTGAAAAACTCCTTTCAAACATTCCTTTATGCTTTGCAGAATAAATCTACATTATCTCCTATCAACAATATGTCATAAACATATACTTATCAGAAATGTTGTAGTGCTCCCACTCACTTTCTTGTAAATACAGGCTTCACCTCAAGTCTGTATAAAACTATATGCTTTGATCAACTTATCAAAGCGTATATTCCAACTCCGAGATGCTTGCACCAGTCCATAGATGGATCGCTGGAGCTTGCATATTTTGTTAGCACCTTTAGGATTGACAAAACCTTCTGGTTGCATCATATATAGCTCTTCTTTAATAAATCCATTAAGGAATGTAGTTTTGTTTATTCATTTGCCAGATTTCATAAAATGTGGCAATTGCTAACGTGATTCGGATAGACTTAAGCATAGATACGAGTGAGAAACTCTCATCGTAGTCAACACCTTGAACTTGTCGAAAACCTTTTTGCAACAATTCTAGCTTTGTAGATAGTAACACTACTATCAGCGTCCGTCTTCCTCTTGAAGATCCATTTTATCTCAATGGCTCGCCGATCAATGGGCTAGTCAATCAAAGTCCATACTTTGTTCTCATACATGGATCTCATCTCAGATTTCATGGCCTCAAGCCATTTTGCGAAATCTAGGCTCATCATCGCTTCCTCATAGTTCGTAGGTTCATCATGGTTAAGTAACATGACCTCCAGAACAGGATTACCGTACCACTCTGGTGCGGATCTCACTCTGGTTTACCTACGAGGTTCGGTAGTAACTTGATCTGAAGTTACATGATCATCATCATTAGCTTCTGCACTAATTGGTGTAGTAGTCACAGGAAAAGATTTTTGTGATGAACTAATTTCCAATAAGGGAGCAGGTACAGTTACCTTATCAAGTTCTACTTTCCTCCCACTCACTTCTTTCGAGAGAAACTCCTTCTCTGGAAAGGATCCATTCTTAGCAATGAATAACTTGCCTTCCAATCTGTGATAGAAGGTGTACCCAACATTTTCTTTTGGGTATCCTATGAAGATTTACTTCTCCAATTTGGATTTGAGCTTAACATGTTGAAACTTTATCACATAAGCATTGCAGTCCCAAACTTTAAGAAACGACACCTTAGGTTTCTTGCCAAACCAAAGTTCATACGGTGTCGTCTCAACGGATTTAGATGGTGCCCTATTTAACGTGAATGTAGTTGTCTCTAATGCATAATCCCAAAACAATAATGGTAATCAGTAAGAGACATCATAGATCGCACCATATCTAATAAAGTACGGTTACGACGTTCGGACACACCATTATACTGTGGTGTTCCAGGTGGCGTGAGTAGTGACACTATTTCACATTGTTTTAACTGAAGGCAAACTCGTAACTCAAATATTTTACTTCTGCGATCATATCGTAGAAACTTTTATTTTTGCTACGATGATTCTCCACTTCACTCTGAAATTCTTTGAACTTTTCAAATGTTTCAGACTTGTGTTTCATCAAGTAGATATACTCATATTTGCTCAAATCATATGTGAAGATCAGAAAATAATGATACCTGCTGTGAGCCTCAATATTCATCGGACCACATACATCAGTATGTATGATTTCCAACAATTCTTTTGCTCGCTCCATTGTTCCGGAGAACGGAGTCTTAGTCATCTTGCCCATGAGGCATGGTTCGCAAGCATCAACTGATTCATAATCAAGTGATTCCAAAAGCCCATCAGCATGGATTTTCTTCATGTGCTTTATACCAATATGAGTTAAACAGCATTGCCACAAATAAGTTACACTATCATTATTAACTTTGCATCTTTCGGCTTCAATATTATGAAAATGTGTATCACCACGATCGAGATCCAACAAACCATTTTCATTGGGTGTATGACCATAGAAGATTTTATTCATGTAAACAGAACAACAATTATTCTCTAACTTACATGAATAACCGTATTGCAATAAACATGATCCAATCATATTCATGCTCAACGCGAACACTAAATAACATTTATTTTAGGTTTAACACTAATCCCGAAAGTATAGGGAGTGTGCGATGATAATCATATCAATCTTGGAACTATTTCCAATGCACATCGTCACTTCACCCTTAACTAGTCTCTGTTCATTCTGCAACTCCCGTTTCGGGTTACTATTCTTAGCAACTGAACTAGTATCAAAATACTGAGGGGTTGCTATAAACACTAGTAAAGTACACATCAATAACATGTATATCAAATATACCTATGTTCACTTTACCATCCTTCTTATCCGCCAATTACTTAGGGTAGTCCCGCTTCTAGTGACCAGTCCCTTTGTAGTAGAAGCACTTAGTCTCAGGCTTAGGTCCAGACTTGGGCTTCTTCACTTGATCAGCAACTTGCTTGCTGTTCTTCTTGAAGTTCCCCTTCTTTACTTTGCCCCTTTTCTTGAAACTAGTGGTCTTGTCAACCATCAACACTTGATGTTTTTCTTGATTTCTACCTTCGTTGATTTCAGTATCACGAAGAGCTTGGGAATTGTTTCCGTTATCCCTTGCAGTTCATCACGAAGTTCTAGTAACTTGGTGATGGTGACTAGAGAATTCTGTCAATCACTATTTTATCTGTAAGATTAACTCCCACTTGATTCAAGCGATTGTAGTACTCAGACAATCTGAGAACATGCTCACTGCTTGAGCTATTCTCCTCCATCTTTTAGCTATAGAACTTGTTAGAGACTTCATATCTCTCAACTCGGGTATTTGCTTGAAATATTAACTTCAACTTCTGAAACATCTCATATGATCCATGACGTTCAAAACGTCTTTGAACTCCCGATTCTAAGCTGTTAAGCATGGTGCACTAAACTATCAAGTAGTCATCATATTGAGCTAGCCAAACGTTCATAACGTATGCATCTGCTCCTGCAATAGGTTAGTCACCTAACGGTGCATCAAGGACATAATTCTTCTGTGCAGCAATGAGGATAATCCTCAGATCACGGATCCAATCCGCATCATTGCTACTAACATTTTTCAACTTAGTTTTCTCAAGGAACATATAAAAATTAAACGGGGAGCAACATCGCGAGCTATTGATCTACAACATAGATATGCTAATACTACCAGGACTAAGTTCATGATAAATTAAAGTTCAATTAATCATATTACTTAAGAACTCTCACTTAGATTGACATCCCTCCAATCATCTAAGTGATCACGTGATCCAAATCAACTAAACCATAACCGATCATCACGTGAAATGAAGTAGTTTTCAATGGTGAACATCACTATGTTGATCATATCTACTATATGATTCACGCTCGACCTTTCGGTCTCAGTGTTCCGAGGCCATATCTGCATATGCTAGGCTCGTCAAGTTTAACCTGAGTATTCTGCGTGTGCAAAACTGGCTTGCACCCATTGTAGATGGACGTAGAGCTTATCACACCCGATCATCACGTGGTGTCTGGGCACGACGAACTTTGGCAATGGTGCATACTCAGGAAGAACACTTTTATCTTGAAATTTAGTGAGAGATCATCTTATAATGCTACCGCCGAACTAAGCAAAATAAGATGTATAAAAAATAAACATCACATGCAATCATAATATGTGACATGATATGGTCATCATCATCTTGTGCCTTTGATCTCCATCTCCAAAGCATCGTCATGATCTCCATCGTCACCGGCATGACACCATGATCTCCATCATCTTGATCTATATCAATGTGTCGTCACATGGTCGTCTCGCCAACTATTGCTCTTGCAACTATTGCTATCGCATAGCGATAAAGTAAAGCAATTATTTGGTGCTTGCATTTTATGCAATAGAGAGACAACCATAAGGCTTTTGCCAGTTGCTGATAACTTCAAGAAAACATGATCATCTCATACAACAACTTATATCTCATCACGTCTTGACCAGATCACATCACAACATGCCCTGCAAAAACAAGTTAGACGTCCTCTACTTTGTTCTTGCAAGTTTTACGTGGCTGCTACGGGCTTAGCAAGAACCAATCTTACCTACGCATCAAAAACCACAACGATAGTTTGTCAAGTTGGTGTTGTTTTAACCTTCGCAAGGACCGGGTGTAGCCACACTCGGTTCAACTAAAGTTGGAGAAACTGACACCCGCCAGCCACCTGTGTGCAAAGCACGTCGGTAGAACCAGCCTCGTGTAAGCGTACGCGTAATGTTGGTCCGGGCCGCTTCATCCAACAATACCGCCGAACCAAAGTATGACATGCTGGTAAGCAGTATGACTTATATCGCCCACAACTCACTTGTGTTCTACTCGTGCATATAACATCAACACATAAAACCTGACTCTGATGCCCCTGTTGGGGAACGTAGTAATTTCAAAAAAAATCCTACGCACACGCAAGATCATGATGATGCACAACAACGAGAGGGGAGAGTGTTGTCTACGTACCCTCGTAGACTGAAAGCGGAAGCGTTATAACAACGCGGTTGATGTAGTCGTACGTCTTCACGGCCCGACCGATCAAGCACCGAAACTACGGCACCTCCGAGTTTTTGTACACGTTCAGCTCGACGACGATCCCCGGACTCCGATCCAGCAAAGTGTCGGGGATGAGTTCCGTCAGCACGACGGCGTGGTGACGATATTGATGTTCTACCGTCGCAGGGCTTCGCCTAAGCACCACTACAATATTATCGAGGATTATGGTGGAAGGGGCCACCGCACACGGCTAAGAGATTAATGATCAATTGTTGTGTCTCTTGGGTGCCCCCTGCCCCCGTATATAAAGGAGTGGAGGAGGGGGCCGGCCAAGGAGGGTGGCGCGCCCAAGGGGGGAGTCCAACTCCCACCGGGAGTAGGACTCCCCTTTTTCCTATTAGGAGTAGGAGAGGGAAGGAAGAGGAAGGAGGGAGGAAGGAAAGGAGGGGCCGGCCCCCCTCCCAATTCGGATTGGGCTTGGGCGGGGGCGCCCCCTCCATTGCTCCTTTCCCCTCCTTTCCACTAAGGCCCAATAAGGCCCATATACCTTCCGGGGGGTTCCGATAACCTCCTGGTGATCCGGTATTGTCCCGATCTTACCCGGAACCTTTCCGGTGTCCAAATATAGTCATCCAATATATCGTTATTTATGTCTCGACCATTTCGAGACTCCTCGTCAAGTCCATGATCACATCTGGGACGTCGAACAACCTTCGGTACATCAAAATATATAAACTCATAATGAAACTGTCATCGTAACGTTAAGCGTGCGGACCCTACGAGTTCGAGAACAATGTAGACATGACCGAGACACGTCTCCAGTCAATAACCAATAGCGGAACCTGGATGCTCATATTGGCTCCTACATATTCTACGAAGATCTTTATCGGTCAGACCGCATAACAACATACGTTGTTCCCTTTGTCATCGGTATGTTACTTGCCCGAGATTCGATCGTCGGTATCTCAATACCTAGTTCAATCTCGTTACCGGCAAGTCTCTTTACTCGTTCCGTAATACATCATCTCGCAACTAACTCATTAGTTGCAATGCTTGCAAGGCTTATAGTGATGTGCATTACCGAGTGGGCCCAGAGATACCTCTCCGACAATCGGAGTGACAAATCCTAATCTCAAAATACGCCAACCCAACAAGTACCTTTGGAGACACTTGTAGAGCACCTTTATAATCACCCAGTTACGTTGTGACGTTTGGTAGAACACAAAGTGTTCCTCTGGTAAACGGGAGTTGCATAATCTCATAGTCATAGGAACATGTATAAGTCATGAAGAAAGCAATAACAACATTCTAAACGATCGGGTGCTAAGCTAATGGAATGGGTCATGTCAATCACATCATTCTCCTAATGATGTGATCCCGTTAATCAAATGACAACTCATGTCTATGGTTAGGAAACATAACCATCTTCGATTAACAAGCTAGTCAAGTAGAGGCATACTAGTGACACTTTGTTTGTCTATGTATTCACACAAGTATTACGTTTCCGGTTAATACAATTCTAGCATGAATAATAAACATTTATCATGATATAAGGAAATAAATAATAACTTTATTATTGCCTCTAGGGCATATTTCCTTCACTTCAAGGCCTAGAATCAGCGCACGCGGACTTGGCAGTCAAATTCTAGCGGCAGCAGGAGCAGATCGACTCACTTAGCCAGCAAAGGGGGTCTCAGCAGCTGCAGCAGCTAGCGGATGATCCAGCATTGGATAGCACCGTCCCATCCATGCCGAGAAGCAACGTGGGTTCCGCCCCGGGCAACGCATTGCTGGATAGCTACCCAGTGGATGACATCATGGAGAACACTAACTGCGAGCTACACTTCAAAATGAAGAACATATTCATGAAGGTGGCGGACGCCCTTGCTTTTACAAATCCCCCTGAGGCAACCTTCCATTGCAACCCAATTCCAGCGGGCTATGCTCGTGTCTTGGTTGATGAGGTGGTGGACTAATATTCGGGGCTAGAGCTTGACATTCCTGGAGGTGACGATGAGCACACACTGGGAGAGGCCAACCATCGTATCATCCTATGGAGAAAGGATTGCATCATCTTTCGAAGACCACCGACAGCGCGTCATCCGACTCCTCGTCGAAGTCCGCCACCGAGTCAGCAGACTCCCGCTCCTCCAAGTCCACCAACGCGTCAGGCCACTCCTCCTCCAAGTCCGGCACAGCTTCAGGCCACTCCTCCTCCTCCAAGTCCGGCAAAGCGTCAGGCCACTCCTCCTCCAAGTCCAGCACAGCTTCAGGCCACTCCTCCTCCAAGTCCGGCACAACTTCAGGCCACTCCTCCTCCTCCAACTCAGCCATGTCAGCCATCTTCGCCACCTCAGCAATCACGGAAGAGAGCCGCCTCAGCTATGGTGCGTAGCGGTACAAGTCGAGGTAGTACTGGAGGTACAGGCGGAGGCAAGCGATTTTAATATGGTCCAAGCCTCGTGCCTCTTCCGCAGAGGCCTTACGACAAGTCCGAGGAGGAAAACGTAGCCATATCGAAGGCCGAGGTGGAAGCCCATTTTGCACCGAAACCGCCACCGCCGCCAAGGGAGAAAGTGCCTGAGGAAAAGATTGACCACTTCATTCGTATGGCTAGAGCACCAGCTCCCAAGCCTGTTGACACAGACTATGAGCGCCACATGAAGAAGTTAAATCGAGCTCATCTACAGAAAGAGGCGAGCTCGAGCTTGAGCAAATCAGCTGGCAAAAGGAGCGGTAAAACCGTTCCCCAGCTAGGAGAACAGGCGGCGCAATCAATCCCCCCGCTTGTTGTGCCAACAACACATGAGAGTAGGCGCGCCCAATATTATTGTGGGCAAACCGTTAACGTTCTCGGGCTGGGCGATGTGGTAATAACCTAGGAGCATATTGAGCAGGCTGAAACGCTCATGATCACTGTTGGACAACTCCTCGATATCGAGCCCATGTGTCCGACTAGAGAGGAGGAAATAAAACGGAAATATGTCTGGGGCCAACCTTTGGTCGAGCCAGACGAGGTCAAGAAGCTCCCAACGAGAATGTATGAATTGCATCAATGGTACATGGACATTACAAAGATTTCCAATCGGGAGTCCCTCATGGTGAATGTCAAGAAGGATCATTACTACCATGAGAAAGCTGTGACCGTTGAGTATTCAGAACTATTTCAGCTATACAATCAAGACGCACTCGACAAATCTATCGTCAGTTGCTATTATCTATAAGTGATTTCTTTCTATAATTTAAGTCTCAAGCTAGCTGTAGTGATCATTTTGATCAATCATTACCTGTAATTATCCTTACTATATTCTTTTCTGTGGTATTATGCAGGATGAAGATTTATGAAATGAAAAAAGGTGGACGCTATGGCATTGGGTTCGTTGACCCAAATACCATTAATGAATACACATGGAAATTAGATGCATATTACGAAAAAAGTATAGAGGAAAGCATGCTAGAGTTATTCAAGCGCCTCAAATACAATGAAGATATACTACTTTCTTACAACTTCGAGTGAGTCATACTGTCTTGTACTACAAATTCTGTTTTTGCCTACTACCTAGCTACATGTTTTTGCTTACATATGCCCGCTTAATTAAGACATGCAAATATGTGTGCATGCAGATTTCACTGGATCTTGTTAATCATTAAAGTTGATGAAGGAACAGTTGAAGTACCAAACTCACTACTTAAGAAAGCAAGTGACTACACCATCGTGAAGGGGATAGTCAACAGGTAATTTCAATCATTATTAAGTATATCTCGGCCTATTTAATTAGTTCGTCATTTCCTGATAACAACTATTTAATAACTCATTTATTCATTTTCTTTGTCAGCGGACAGGGCTTGGGCAAAGTTCATCAGGGCCACTCCAGGCCCATGGAAACAAAATCTGAAATGGTATCGACCCCAGGTAAGTAATTAAGTAGTACTAGCTAGCTGCCATCTCTTTAATTATCATATTTGATTAATTATTATCTGATCAAATTCCATTCTCGTAAATGCCCTGAAGCAGGCGCCGGGGAATAATCTGTGTGCATACTACGTTTGCGAGAACATTCGCATGATGACGTTTAAAAGGAGCAGATCTCAAAGACATGAGTGGGTACATTTGTCAGAACACTATTCACAATTTTTACACCATTATCAATATCTAGTCACACAACTAATACACATGCATATTGATCTCCTTCTTAACAGTTCAAAGAGGTGCTGGAGAATCTCCTAACAGAGGACCGCATAGAAGCAATTCAAGAGGAAATAACGGGATTTTTTGCTCGATCAGGTCATAGATCCCAAAGGAGAATACTATTACCCGCTACTGCCCTCATGAACCACTTCCAATTGTTATCGTGCTCCGAATGCATCAATTAGGCTAATGCCACTGGCTCCGAAGGCACCAATTAGGAGAAATTGTAGATAGCTAGCTAATTGTGTGTGTGTCTATATATATATATATATATATATATATATATATATATATATATATATATATATATATATATATATATATGACTCCTCTTCTGTACTCTTAAGAGTATGTACTCCCATCCTCAATATACCTCATATACGCATTAATTATACCTCTTTATTATTCTTAATATACTTCATTAAATATTCTAAGATACCCAAATATGAGTTTAGTTCAAAAAATATCATCCGCGTCGTACTTTTTGTAATATATCTTTTCACGTACAAACACATTAGTATATACGTAAATATTTAAAAATACATAGACTCACATAATTTTTTTCATAAAACTCATTTTGGGGTATCTAATAATTACTAATAAAGTATATTAAAAATAATAAAAAGGTATAAAAGATTCATCTATATGATATATGAGGAGCGGGAGTACGTATTCTCAGGAATACACAATCATTTTCCTATATATATATATATAAACACACACACACATGTGCGTATATATGTGTGAATTAATTAATGGTGGTTGTGAGACACTCGATTATATATAGGAAAATGATTGTGTACTCCTGGGAGTACGTACTACCGCTTCTCATATACCACATAGATGAATCTTTTATACCATTTTATTATTTTTAATATACTTTATTAGTAATTATTAGATACCCCAAAATGAGTTCCATGAAAAAATTCATGTGAGTCCACATAATTTTAAATGTTTACGTATATATTGATGTGTTTGTATGTGAAAAACGTATATTACAAAAAATACATCGCAGATGATATTTTTTCAACAAAACTCGTATTGAGATATCTAGAATATTTAATGAAGTATATTGAGAGTAATAAAGAGGTATAATTAATACGTATATGAGGTATATTGAGAATGGGAGTATATACTCC
>NC_041380.1:24379060-24381695 GCF_002162155.2 Triticum dicoccoides
TATATATTATGATCGGCTCTACTAGAAATTCTATTTATATATATGCATAACGTGTACGATATGTAGTATCGTAAAATACCAGCAAACGAAAAAGAATTAAATGAAAAACACAAAATTAAATGAAAAAAATCATAAACCCAACCCCCAACCTTTTAATACCACGTGGTTGCCCTTTAGCAATGATTCGTGCTGAACCGGTACTAAGGAGGGGGGGCTTTAGTGCCCACAATTTAGTGCGGTTACCGAACCGGCACTAAAGGGCCTTACGAACCGGTGCTATTGCCCGGTTCTGCACTAGTGCCATGGGAGCACAACCTCCCCGGATCTGCCATCAAGAGACGCACCGACGTGCGTACGGAGTGCCGAGCTGACCGCCACGAGGGGGGGCGCACGCAACGGGCCAGCCGAGAGGCGAAGAGAAGCCTCGCCCGGCGCCGCCGCCACGACAGAGGCTTCGCATGGTGGTGGCCCCCGGACTCCGGTGACGGCGAGGGGGAGGAGCTGAAGATGGGGTTGCTGGTAGCGGCGCACTACCGGGGGAAGCGGCATGTGGGATAGTCACTGGGGTTTCCAGTGGTAGCTCGTCAACAGTCGCCACTCGTCAGGCCGGCTGGAAGCAACGGGTGCTCGGCAGGGATGCGAGAGCGGAGAGATGGAGAGATAAAATAGAACGAGGGCGATGGAGGTGGAGACGAATGGATAAGCTTTGAAGCGTGGCCTCTCTAGAGCGAGGTACACGTGACGTGATGGATGGTGTACGTGTCGGCTCGAACTAACCAGCGCTATTTCTATTAGCTGATTGATTTTTTTAATCCCCAACAAAAAGGAGGACATGCACAATGCATTTTTTTACTGAGCAAATGCACGTATTTGTACTAGAACGGGAGTATGTGAGAGACGCATCATGAGAGAATATCATTTTTTCTTGTGTTTGGACCAAGCCCAAATAGTGAAAATAACCATTAGGATTGAAATATAATCTTGCAAATCAAAAAATATACAAAATCAAAATCATTGGATTCAAATCTTCCGATGATTCTCTAAAAATCATTTAAATGAATTACACTATATATTTCTTCCTAAAAGACTATTTCATGCATCATTATTCTTTCATCTGATGGTAGTGCATGCCTTAAATATGCGTCAATAAAGGACATTGGGTTGGCCTCTTCGTATCAACACTCCATGATCCAAAAAAAGATAATGCAACCCGTGACAACACACGTGCATATGCACCTCATAGAGACGAGGGTAACCCAATCTCAGCGTTTATCACAGTTGGATATCAGCAGGGACGGAGCCAGGATTTCGACATGAGGGGGGCGCGGAAAACGAAAGCCATTTATTAAAAAAAAACATCTCGTGCTTCGTCTACCATTATACTACATAACTTATTAATACAAATTTTCTTCTCTAATTTGTGTCTGACCTCTTTGAGAATGTAATTTCAGAATTTCTTGTTGCACGATATGGTAGGTATACTTCGTATTTTCTGGTGAATTTCCAAGACAACATCTATTTTGCTACAATAAGGGAGTAGCAACTTCAGCAGTTCAAGAGAATTAATAAGCCAACAACTTAAGTGGTTCAAGAAAATTACCTTTATTTGTAGATCGTGGAGATTCATCCTTACCTTTATAAGCACAAGCTTGAATGTCAAGCACCTCATGAAATCACCAAAAAAAGAAATTGTTAATTCTTTACTAAAGTATATTATATAATGTTTTCGGAAAATCTTCCTTACTTGATGGAATCAATTGTAACTTTAAGCTTTAGTCTTGCTTCTGCAACCATCTTCACAGATACTTGTACAATTGCCCTAAAATATATATGATCATGTATGATTGATAAGCACCCTCCAGAATATAAATCGTCCTGCTTTTTCTTTCTTATATGAGGGAGTTCCCAAATCTATTGGCGCTTACAGGGTCCCTTGCATCAGTATTGTTATCTGCAATATATTGTTCTGCGACTTCTACCGGTGCCACAACCCCCTGATCATCAATATTGTTATTTGCAATAGGTTGCTCCTCGGATGGATTTACATTTTCAACGTTAGTAATGTTGGAGGTTGAAGTCCAACCATTGGCTTGAAAAAGGAATTTATCTCTTAATTGTTACTGGCCTTTGTTTCATCATTGATTACTGTAACAAAAAAGAAACTTGATTAATACAATGTTTTATAGATAATACCAATTGACCATTCTAAGATTGTAAAATTCATATTAGAAATCCAAATAGCTAGTAGCATCTGATGGTACCTTCTTCCTCTATCCTGATCTCCCGACTTTCAGCATGATCTGATCTGCATGCAGCCTGCGTTTGACATGTGAAAGCGGACTGTAAATCGATTGATGGTGTCGTTGTTATGAGCGATAGCCAGCAGCGGCAATGGTAAACACAGATAGGCACGAGAGGCGGCCGTGGCCGCCAGCGGTGGCGGCAGCGGGATGCCCTAGTGCGGAACACGCGTGTACGCACGTTCAGATAACGGGGAAAACAGTAGCCAAGTCACAACCGTACATGCGTACATGGGCTATTGGGCTTTGGCTTACTGTCCTTCGGTGTAACTAGATTTAATTAGTAGTATTACATATATATTCTCTACTCCTAATGGACGAATTGGTTGAATAGT
>NC_041380.1:24381953-24382546 GCF_002162155.2 Triticum dicoccoides
TAAATCAATCCAGGTATGGTAAGGTCATAATCTCTACTCCTAATGGACGAATTGGTTGAATAGTCCCCCCCACTTTCAACCGATTTATTTTCAATCGGTTTATTTTCAACCGGTTTTTCTTCGTCCCACCTCCCACCAGCCCCTCCCACCGGTTTTTCTCTTTTCTCGTCTGACCGGCAATACCCAACGTATTTATGGTAATCAATCATAAGTAATCCACGTATAGTAATAAATCAATCCAGGTATGGTAAGGTCATAACTCAGGAAATTTTGAATATAGTAATTATATGGTAATAAATTTAAATTACCCCAAAGGCTATCAATCCAGGTATGGTAAGGCCATAACTCGGGAAATATCGAATATGGTAATAAATTTAAATTACCACCAGATATGGTAAGGCTATCCACGTATAGTAATAAATCATATAGTAATAAATCATAATTAATCCACGTATAGTAATAAATCAATCCAGGTATGGTAAGGTCATAACTCAGGAAATTTTGAATATGTTAATTATATGGTAATAAATTTAAATTACCCCAAAGGCTATCAATCCAGGTATGGTAAGGCCATAACTCGGGAAATATCGAAT
>NC_041380.1:24382556-24385950 GCF_002162155.2 Triticum dicoccoides
CACGTATAGTAATAAATCAATCCAGGTATGGTAAGGTCATAACTCAGGAAATTTTGAATATGGTAATTATATGGTAATAAATTTAAATTACCCCAAAGGCTATCAATCCAGGTATGGTAAGGCCATAACTCGGGAAATATCGAATATGGTAATAAATTTAAATTACCACCAGGTATGGTAAGGCTATCCACGTATAGTAATAAATCATATAGTAATAAATCATAATTAATCCACGTATAGTAATAAATCAATCCAGGTATGGTAAGGTCATAACTCAGGAAATTTTGAATATGGTAATTATATGGTAATAAATTTAAATTACCCCAAAGGCTATCAATCCAGGTATGGTAAGGCCATAACTCGGGAAATATCAAATATGGTAATAAATTTAAATTACCACCAGGTATGGTAAGGCTATCGATCCAGGTATGGCACACCCTCACCTGATCACCTATCACAATCTCCTGCCCCACGCACGCACCAAAAAACCCACCCGACACCAAACGCAGCTCCTCTCGATCCCCTCGAGTAAACGCCGCCGCCGTCGTGCGATCTTCCTGACACAGACGCCGTCGCCGCCTCCTTCCCACCTACGACGTCCCCCACGTCCATGGTGACGGCGCTCGCGTCCTACACTGACCCTCCGCCTCATATAGGTTGGTCGTTGATAGAGTGGGATGTGCCGCTACGGTTTGGGGAGGCGCAATCACGATCTGGTTGGGATCTCAGTGTGGAATCATTCTCTGCGATGAAGGATGGCGCTGCCTCCCTGGCAAATGGGATCGGAGGAAGGGGCTCTACGTCGTGAATGTCGGCGAGGCAGCGGCCGAAGGCGAGCCCGACGGTGAGCACGGGTGTTCGTCCCATGAAATAGGCGGCCACGGAGGGCGGATCTGAGGCCACCCCAATCACCGGTGGCCCTTCCTCCCATCGATCATCGCCTCCATTCTCTCTCTCCTCTAAATCTTTGTCGCCCCTGCCTGATTCTGGCCGACGCCATCCGGCTCTCGCATCGACCACCACCAGCACGGCTGCGGACGAGGCGCAACCGCCGCCGCCGCCGCCGCCATCCTCATCCACCTCCTCCACCATCCTTCCCAGCCGTCGTCGGGGGCACCCGCCATCTGCGCTCTAGCCCACCCGCTCCCTCCTATCCCCTCCCCCTGCCTGCCAGCCCCGTGATCCATCGCACAGATGGCAGGTACTACAGCGACCTCCTCCCCAGCGGATCCGGCCTCCTCCGATGGAGATCCATCCTGGGCACCGCCTTATTCTCATGCGTGCACGTCTATATCAACGTCTCATTCCACCTCACCTGAGCCTTTACCTTCCCACCTTTGCTTCAGATCCACATCACTTTGCAAGGTATGTGCTTGATTGTTCCGAACTGGATCGATGGATTGTGCAAGGTACTTTGGGTGTCGTCATTGACGGCAATTGTCATGCCATGCTACCATCGGAGGGGTCCCTCATCGATGATTAGGGTCTTCCGAACTGCACGAGCTCCATTGAGAAGGATGTTTTTAATTCTGGTTTTGCCTACATGCTTTCTTTGCCTGTATCTACTTAGCTAATGTCTTCTTATAGATAGTAGCTGCTGAAGTGGTGATCAAAGTTGTTCACTATAAGGAAACAACCATGATAACAAAAGTGTATATTCCCTGACCTTTGACCTGAAGTACTTTTTCATTAGAAACTTGCAACAGCCAGGCATTGAAGTTAGCAACAGCTTCGTACGTACTGAACTAATTTGCAGCAACACGTACTGAACTAAGTTAGGTTATGCTCATCGTTCCAACATGCTTAGTGATAACCACCTAGCAAGCTGATCAAACATGAAAAAATTGAAGTGCTACTGCTAATCGTACTATTCTGAATGTGAAAATCTATTTAATTGGCTCTTCTCTAATTGTACACTTGCATAAATAATCTCAGATCTTGCAAATTACAGTATAACCATAAAAGTCATGCTTTGACTCCTATAGGGCCTTTTGCACTTTAATATGACTAATAGTTTGCCTTAATATCACAGATTGTATTACTACCTTTCTAAGTGAATGACATTTAAGAAGGTCATTAAATAAAACCAAGAAATCCTTCTGGTATTGGAGTGTAGGAAAGTTAAGACTATAAAACCAAAAGGTTATATTTACGTTTATTAGAGAAGGTTCTTTACTTTTTATAGGAAAACAGAAAATGTTGCGATGTAGAGTCTAGGTGGTGGACCTCCTTGATCCACTTGGTGGATGAGGGCGACTCCGGTCCTGGCATCCATAGTGCCAGTGATCCAAAAATCATAGGGCCTGGATATAGCTCTAGCAGACGTATGTGGCTTGCGCATCGAGCTTGGTCGTCTCGAGCATGGAGATAGGCGAGTTGTAGACCAAGAGCTGGTACAGAGATAGGCGAGTTGTAGACCAAGAGCTGGTACAGAGATAGGCGAGTTGTAGACAAGAGCTGGTGGGCAGCAAGAAACGCATGCACACCAAAGAACAAATCTGAGTCACATGCCTACTTCTATTGGTTTCTACAAAGAGCGGCTAGCTTAGATCTTAGACCAGTCGGTCACTGTCGAGGTCGCCAAGGTGATCTTACAGCACCGCCGTGGAGATTTCTCATGATTTTATGTAGGCAAGCCGCAATCGGTGGTGGTGATTGGCTGGGTGGTGTCGCTGCCTTGGGAAGAGACGAAGTGATGGTAAAAGTAAGCAGGATCCGATGATTCTTCCGTGGGGATAGCCAAAGTCAAGGTGTCGACTACAGACTCATCGCAGACTTGCAGTGAACCTGGATGCGGCGAGCCTGATTTGTGGATCGATGGCGGGTCTTGACTTTGTTAGGCTGGGATTGGATGGTTGCGGAGGGTGGTGTGCTTGGTTGGGTTCCCATGGAAGAATGTGGCCTCCTCGTGGATCTGGTCATGCCCATCCTAGAGAACATTGTGTCCCTAGCTCCCCCGAGGAGCAAGGACAGTGCAAGCGGCAGCAGGGGGTAGGGGTAGATGTGGGGAGGGATGTCGGCGGCTGCTCGAGGTCATCATGATGAAACCCTTGACGTCCCATCTTTATCAATGGAAGTGGAAGAGCACGAAGTCGAGATTGGATAGGAGTTTGAGTTCTTTTTGGCACCGATCGGTTCCCCACTTTAGAGATGTATTTTTTTTGCGTGCGAGCAAACAGTGGGTTGATTCTAAAAGGGATAGGCACTTTTCAACAGAAGTGCATGACGGACCAAAAATATGACCTCATTTTATTCGTTTGATAGATATCGTATTATTCGTTGTTGTTCGTTCGGTGAAATTTCCTAATATTTGATTGTTGTGTTTCTAATTAGAGCACCCCATAATCACCCAATATGAGGGGATGATAAATGAAAGATACTGATTATAAATTTT
>NC_041380.1:24386419-24408915 GCF_002162155.2 Triticum dicoccoides
TCTCCGCCCCTGGATATCAGTGGCGCGTAATGGCACACAAAGCAGGTTTTTGTTAGAATAAACCTTGCGAGTTCAGTAGGTTTAGAAAAGTCAGGAGCAATGAGCCCGTTTCCTTCGTTGTAGCTCCGAATATTTCAGTGAAAGAAAGCAGAAAAATTGCAGGATTTTAAGTAGGCTAAACTTTATCTTCCACCTTTGTCCGCTAGCGTTTAATACATGATTACATAAGTTTTTTTTTGCCTGTTACAACGCACGGGCA
Source organism: Triticum dicoccoides (assembly GCF_002162155.2). Lineage (NCBI taxonomy): Eukaryota > Viridiplantae > Streptophyta > Magnoliopsida > Poales > Poaceae > Triticum > Triticum dicoccoides. The sequence continues at coordinate 24,386,679 of NC_041380.1, forward strand.
TTTGTACTAGTATATACGTAAAGACGAACCTGACACCTATATTTACTGCTGACTAACCTGAACCCTAATGCATACGTATACGGCTCAACAATACAGAACCACCTTTGCAGGATTTTGACTAGCTTTAGTAGACTATAATGTAGTATTTTGGTTTTGCTGCGCTCATGTATATACATGGACTGTATCTCTATTTTCGGATCACTACAATAGCAGCTAAGAAAGAGACCGATGACGAAACTGAGGAAGCGACCAACTCAACTCAGGGGCATAAAAATCTCCAGCTATTAGCTGACGAAACTGAACCTGAATACCGTGCAATCGCATGGGATCGATGCAGCCTGTACCACACGTCGGAACGTTCGAGAAGATTGGATTTTAGAAAGCGATGGAACATTCAGTTACTGTTCCTGAACATTCAGTTATTAGCTGACGAAACTGAACCTGAATAAATACGGCTCAACAATTCAGCACAATCTTTGCATGATTTTGCTCAATGTCTTTTTAGTTTTCCTGCTTTCGTGTATAGATGGACTGTATCTCTGTTACTGGAGCTCATTAGCTTTATGGTGATAATCGAGATCATTGGCTTCCTTTTCCTATTATCCTCTTTTAATCTTTTCTGTAAGAAGGGCTAGTTTCTAACAATGCAAAAACAAAATATACGATGTGGCGCTACATACGTCCAGGATCAATTGAGTTCGTTGGACGACTCGTGTGTAACATTTGTCGCACCAATATACAACTGTCAGCTGAGAAATAGCCAAAAAAGAAAATATTACAGCTAGCTTCCTGAACGGAGCAGAGAAAAAACACATAAAATTCTAGTGTAACTGTTGATGAAAATCTTGACTCAACAAATTGGAAAACAGACTTGTACTCTCAGATGGAGCAGGATAAAAATCAGAACCGATTTTAATTAAGCTTCCTGGTATGTCCATCTTGCTTTTTCATGACGCCCGGGCGGTATCTCCTCCGTCCTGCTCCAGCAGAGGTGGTGGATTCATCTTTAAATCTGGGATCGTCCTCGTCAACCTCAAGCTCGTAGGTGACTCTACCCTTAGTTTTTAACTGCTCCCTATAGTTTCTCTGCTCTTCTAGCACCCGGCCCTTGGTGAGCTCCTTGAGCATGGCCAAGTTGGCCCACATTATGCCCAAGTTCGCAGCCAGTTCTGGGTCTCTCCAGCCAGTCAGCACATGATTGGCTGTAATCAGAGACCCAAACCTGTGCCGCCGCCATCATCATCCTGTCCGGGACGAGCCCTGCATCCTCCCCTGCAGGTTGCAGCGGCTCCAACATGTGCTGAATTTTTTACAATCCAACATGTGCTGAGTTGATTACACGGCCCAGCCAAACACAGTACGGCAACCTGATACCTTTGTGTGCATGAAACAAACAAATTGGCAAATGGCCCCGTCACACCTCCTTTTGCACTGTTATCTGATTCCGTTAACAGTGACGTTACCGCTGGTTGAAACAAACACCTAGTAGTAAAGGAAATACCGTATATATGTAGATGTAGGACCTGCCGGAATCAGCAGGAGAAATCCAGACAACAATTCTGTCAGGAACACGAATCAGAAGCAGAGTCTAACACGAGGGGTTGGCCGCCAACGCCTACGTCGAGGACAACCACCCCTCCAAAGATCCCAAGTGGAAGCTGCCGGCGAGGAAGTGGCGAACTCCGACTGCCCCATATGTTTGATTACTTGGTTTTCTAGCACTTTAGGGTTACCAGATTATGCAAATCATGGTTGTAGATGCCCTAAACCTGCTGATCCACCACTCCTCTTCCAAAGAACTCGAGCTTGCCATTGAGATCATATATTGATTTGATTGTGTGGGTGATTCTATTCGATTACCCGCCATAATACAATGTCAAATACTAGCTATGACATAGATTTTATTCTACTATATACTAAAAAAAGACAATATGAATTAAAAAGAGAGAAATAGGCCAAAAAATCCACATTAATAAACATTTAACCATTTATTTGGTACATTATCTAATCATGGCCATCGGATCTTACAATTAGTCCCTTGGCGTAGAAGTTCAAAAATATTACCCATGTATGTCATCATGTACAAGTGTTCTTAAACTAGGTTAAAATCTTGAGGGTGTCTACTTATCAGCTGACTGATTTTAATTTGGACATCAGACAGTCTTTCATCCACACAAAATGGGACAAGTGTAACTTTTTAATTTCCTCTCAAGAGACAAACATACATCAGGGGCCGCCTCTGTCTCACTTATAACGAGACGTAGGGCAGCCTCGTGTCAAGAGGAGTAGTAGACGTAGGGCGAGCCCACCATGAGGCCGTGCTAAAATATTTTCTTCTTCTTTTTTGCTGTTCTATTTATATTTATATGAATCTATTTTGAAAATTTAGATTTAACCCAAAAAAATCACGACCCATGAATTTACAAAAACTTTACCAAAGTATAAAGATTTTTAACACAATTAAAAAAATGTTGATAGTGTTCCGAAAAGTGTTCCTACGTTTCAAAAAATGTATGTGAAAATTTGAAAAAATGTCTCTGTAGTACAAAGAAATAGTTCATACCATTAACAAATATACAGGGCAATTTAAAGAATTGTCCTTGCGTTTAAAAAATAATGTTTGTGACATTTGAAAAATGTTTATACATTGTATAAAATGCTTTCATATTTTAAAAATAATAATTATAACCATAAAACAATTTTATATGTGTACTTGGAAACATATTGACAATGTATGAAAAAAAGTGTTCAAAACATGTACTAAAAATAAAAATGTACAGCGTGTAATTGAATAATGTTCAACGTGTATCAAACCAATTTTTCAAGTGCACACTTGAAATATATAATATGTACTGAAGAAACTTAGACTTGCGTTAAAAAAATAAAACCCATCAAAACCACCAGACAAAAAAAAATAAAAGCAACGAAAATCAAAGAAAAAGAAAAAGAAAGAAAACCTGTAAAAATCAAGAAAGAAACAAAGAAAACATGTGTAAAAACCATGGGAAAAAATTAAAACCAATAAAGAAGCGATAAAAAGAGGAAAAAAATAAAGAACAGTCAAAGTAAACCTAAAGCAAAAAAACTGAAGCGACACAAGCAAAGGGATATAGCTCTCGCCCTCCTCCTCGGCGCCTATAACGCCAAGAGCGGGCGATGCTGCTCATGCGTGTATTAAGAGGGCTGTGGCCCATTAAATGACACATCACGCCAGTTAAACCGGTTGCCAATTGACGGTTGACCAGTTGACAGGCCGTTAACTATTGAAAAAATAGGAATTAAAAAAATCTGATGATTTTTTTCAAACATTAATTTCAAAAAAGGACATAAATTTCCAAAAGCAAGGTTTAAGAATTCAACAAAAAATCACTAATATGGGAAAAAGATCATGAATTCAAAAGGTTCATAAAATTTTGAATCAAAGATGATGGAATAGGAAAAATTGAGAATTGGAAAAGGTTTGTCAATTCAAAAAAAGTTGATAAAAGTTTGAGAATTAGAAAAATTTCATGAATTTCAAATATTTGGTACCCTCAGAAAATGTCCATGAATTGGAAAAAAGTGCACAAACTCAACAAAAGCTAATGAATTTTAAGAAATGTTGTTGAACTTGAAAAACAATGTTCACGAACTCGAAAATAGTTCATGTTTTTCAGAAATGTTGATGCACTCGAAAGAAGTTCATGAATTTGAAAATAGTTATCGGCTTCCATTTTATGTGGCAAAAAATGTGCAATGTTCATAAATTGCAGAAAAAGTTCATGAATTCAAGAAATGTTTCAGAACTTGAAAAACTTTGTGAATATGAAAAAAATTTGTGGCTTAAAATTGTTCATGAAATTGAAGAAGTTCGTGACCTTGAAAAAAGTTCACGAATTTCAATAAAAGTTCATGAATTGAGCGAAGTTCATTTACTTGAATTTTTTTCATGATTTTGAAGAAGGTCTTGAATTTACAAAAAGTTCATGAATTAGAAAAAATTTTGTGATTATTGTAAAGAAGAAAAAAGGGAAAAGCAGAACGGAAAATTAAAAGGAGAAGGACAAATAACAAAAAAAAACCTAAAATAAAAACCAGACGAACAATATTAAAACAGAAAAGAAACCCAGATGGAGAGGCGTATAGAAGTTTCCTAATAATATATTAAGTCCGTTCCAAAAAGCTTTTCTTATATTTATCTAGATACGGACACATCTAACTCTAAAATATGTTTAGATACATTCATATCTAAAAACATTTAAGACAATCTTTTTTAGACGAAGGGAGTAGAAAATGCAAACCGCACTCACGAAAACCTGGCGCTCTATGTCGATGCAAAGAAAAAAAAGCGTTAATCGGCCTAGTCCACGAGCGAGGCTACTACTACTAATGAGCCGGGTTTTTTTTAGAACCAATGAGCCGTTCTACTACTAATTGGTTTTGTTTAAAGTGGGCATTTCCCTCTTTTGTTGTCAGTCGTGGTGTTTATTTGTGGATTCCACGCTGCTAGCTCAGCAGAATTGTTCTTTTTTTAGGGGAATTTTCTTAGCAACCCAGCTCATGCCCCAAGTACGTTCTGTTCAAATTTTCCCATATATAGTAATTATTTAAACTGCGAGAAAGATAAAAAGGCTCACGAAAAATGGAGGCTCCATATGACATCCTCCATTTTCCACGTGATCCTAACAAAAATGCAAATCATTAAGTCTGTGTTAGAACATGCTGATGTTGTTAGGCTCATGATGATTTACACTCCACCACCTGCTTTTGATTGGGACTGAGAAGAATCATGATCATTAATATTGTCTTTTAGTAAAGATAGTTGTGTGCACTCCTTGAGGCAGGGGTTGTGGGTGTGGCCGTTTAGTAGAAAAAAGGATTGCAGATAGATACATGTATAAATGTGTTTTATATGTTGCTCTACTTCTCCACAAACATGATTTCTTTTCATATTTTTTCTCCAACACCATTACATATCTTTTCTTTGTCTCAGCGTGCTATGAATAAAGCAAAGTTAAACAGACAAATGCATACTATGGTATGAATTGAATTGTACTTGTCCATTCAGGAAGTTTTTAGCCCACTTCCTCCGAGATGTTGTTGAGAGGATACATATGAAGAGAATCAGCCCATGGCGTGCCGACAATGGTGTTGTTGGCCGGCCTCATGCACTGCCACACGGCGCTGTTGCACTTGAACCCAGAACCGAACCCGATCATCCACACCCGGTCGCCCTTCTTCATCCGTCTCTTGGCCTCGATGTATGCAAGTTCGTACCACAATGAACTGCTGGACGTGTTCCCGAACCGGTGAAGCGTCATCCGTGATGCCTCGACATCCCTGTCTGATAATCTTAAGCTATTTTGCACCGCGTCGATCACCGCCCGGCCACCGGAATGGATGCAAAAGTGCTGGAAGGCCGTCCGGAAATCAGGGACATATAGCTTGATCTTGCTTCTCATCACCTTCCGCGCAATGAATGAGATCGCAAAGAGCAGCTTCTCCGACCGTGGGAGGACGAGGGACCCTATTGCCATGATGTTGGCTTTCAGAGCTTCGCCGGCGACTGGTACAAGGTCCTTGGACAGGTACGCTCCTGTTTCTCCCTCGTCGTCCTCTTTCATGGAAATGCACAGGTAAGCTCTGTCGTGTGCGGCGGTGAGCGTTCGCACGATGTGCATGAGCCGGAAACGGGCCATGGACTTGGACGTCGACAGCAGCACCGCGGCCGCGCCCATGCGGAACAGGGCGTACGGCAGCAGCATCCCCCGGTTCTTGCCGGCATAGTTGATGATAGAGGTGCCCTCCGTGGACACCATGAGGGCGCGCGCGCCCCGCGGTGCCGCCTGCAGGAGGTTTCTCACGACCTCTAGGGAGATCACCCCCGCGCTGCACCCCATCCCGGATACGTGCACGCTCCGGATGTCGGCTCTGAGCTTGTACTTGTTCACGACGATGTCGGCCAAGCTCGGGGTCGGGTTGAAGCCACTGCAGTTGGTGACGAGTATGTCGATAGCTCCAGGACTTATGCCGGTCTTGGCGAACAGGTCGTCGACGGCTGCAAAGATGACCTGCTCCGCCTCGTCACGAGCATCACTCAAGCAGCATCGCGGGGGGATATAGTGGAACGAAGGGTGGAGGTAGGTCTGGTCACCGAGGCCCGAGCGCTCGTGCATGCGCGTCATGAAGTCGACACCTCCATCGTCGAGGTAAGGCGAGAAGCGAACATTCTCGACGGAGGAGCCTGTGGAGACGCGGCAATTGGAATTTGGCCGGCAGCAAGCGTAGTCGACGAGGTACACGCTACGAGGGCGGCTCATGAGGTAGAGGGTGGCCAAGGCGAGCGGGAGGAAGACGGCCAGCAGAGCGTGGGCCTGCCGCAAACCATGGAGCCGGGAGAGGATCTCCTCGGGTCCGAGCTGTGCGGCTTTACGGAGGAACACGATGGCTGTCACCGGCGCGACGACGAGCACAAGGAAGTTGTTCACGACGAGCTGGAACAATGGTTTGAGGTGCTTGTTGACATGGGGTGGTGAGGCCATGTTGCATGCTGTAGATTCGTACATGAAGAAGGTGCCCCAACTTAGGAGATTTTATAAAGGGCCGGACCGCCTCGTTGGTGAGTGTCACATCATGCCATCTTCTCGACTCGTGGTTTGGAGGATACAAACTTGACTTATTTGCTAATTCTCATGTTTCAAAACATAGAAAACACATGATAAATGTGTCTTGGATGAGCTGTTGACGTGTACCGGAGATTTATTCCTGTCTCCTAACAAACCACGTTATTGTTCGTTAATTTGTTGTTGGTTGGTGGCAATATGAGTGACAATGATTCATACACTATGCATTTCTTTGTCCAAGGGAAAGGAGAGAGAGTTTTTATGCTCTTCAGTGGAAAGACAAAAAAGTCATTTTTCAAGTACTAGTAGTACATCGTTGATGGAACGAAACAACGCGACCGCCCATTTTGACAAAAGTAATCTAAATATTGGACAAAATCTGGACGTACATATAAAATTGAAGTAGGCGCCTCGAAATAGATGAGAATTACTCGTTGAAAATAGTACTCCAACATTTCATATAATTGTACAAGGATGAGGATTATACTCCCTAGATGACTGGAGCGTTTTGGTGACCAGGCTTCATGGAGCCCAATTTTTTTTTTAAGGAATTTAAAATTCAAACTTTCCGGTTTCAACAGAATCTGGAAAAAATGCAAGTATACAAGAATGAGATGTATATGTGTGTAAAATTTAGGGTGAAATACCTTAAAATGCGACCTATGCAAAAAAAAAGAAATATTCATGGACTTTGAGGATGAATAGCATCATGTGCTAAAAAGCCTCATTTTTTTTGCACAACCCTCATTTCAACCTATTCCATTCTAAAAACTAACGCACACACGTACATTGTGCCTCCATGTATATGTGTATTTTACTATCTTTTTTCATTTTTTTAAACATAGAAATATATATGAATTTTGTTGAATTTTAATAATTGCAAATAGAGGCCTCCATGGAGCTCGGCCTCCAAAAACAATTTTCGCTAGGTCTATCCACATTCAATATGACGTATACCATTGCAAGAGTCAGTACGTATGTGCGCGTCCGCGCATGTATAGAAGCTGGAAAATTAAACCACGTATCCACCAATTCATGCAATCACAAATTTAGTTATCCATGTGTACCAACAATTTGGACTTTGTCGAGACCTGAATGTTCGTCATTTTTGGTCGGCCACACATACCTAACCGACATTTTCTTTGTTTTTTCTCTTGTAATTTCATGTAACCATGTGGTGATATTTTTTTTGTGGGGACAACCTTGTGGTGATTAATTCTATCACTCTGCACCTGCCGCAAGCCATGCCTCTAATAATGACACCACTAATATTTCTTTCGTAAGCTTGCCGATAGCGATTTTTGACCAAAACTATATATGTTGTTTTGACAAATGGCACCAGTTGAGTGCCAAATATGAAAATAATTATCACTTACTCCATTCATTTGACGATCAAGTAGTGTACGTATGTATAGTTTAGTCTGTGTTCACCTTTTGCCTTTTCAGTTTTTGAGTTAAGTAATGATCCAACAGAGTTCATCCAGGGCATCTCCAAAGGAGACCCTCAAAGTTTTGGTATATGTCTGGATTGTGGCGTCCGGACCATTTGTATCAACTTTTGTCATTCAATGAGGACCCCCATCGAACCGCAAAGTAGTCAGGACATGTGTTTTCCGGCAAATCCGAGATGGGGGAGCTTTGCGGGAGTCCGGACATGCACTTGACCAATGCAAAGCCTTTGCGTGGTTCTTCTCTCTTTTCTCTCTCTTCACATGCATTGTCCCCTCTCCTCTCTCTCATTCAAAACAAAGGCCACATAACAAATCCCATCACATGCATGGACACTTTCTACTCTCTCTCCTCCCAACCATATTAATTTATGAACAACTTTGGATGGCTTCCTCCGACATCATGTCCGCGGACCACACCCGGACATAAAAACGAAAATATATTGGAGCCATTTACGGGTCAGCTTTGGAGATGCCCTGAAGCCTGTGTACTTGAATGTGGAGTATATAGGCGAGGTTTTAGCTCTAAAGAAATTAAGATATCTTCCTCTCTTTTGTCTTTTCATGTTTAGCTATATCCCTGCACGACATTTTTTTAATTTTTTTATTTGGAAAGGAGGTTAAAACCCCAGCCTCTGCACATAGCCATTCTTATTAATTATTATGCAGAGTACATAACAAAGTAAAGTAGTAAACCATAACCGAACCATTACAATATAAAAAAAAAGTGGATGGGCATCCGGCCTAGTAGCAAGACCACGGGCTGTTGCCTTGGCAGACCCAAGTTTGAATCATGTGGGGCGGAATTTATTTCGCGGATTTAAAACTTGGTGTCTCACACCTTTCCATCTTAATAATAATGCCGTTGGGCTCCTTCCTTGTTGGTCTATTTTTTTATATATGAACACCTATACTAAGTCGACTTCTTCTGCAGCAGCGCCTTCAAAAAGAAAAAACGTCTGCAAGCCATCATTGCCATGTATAGCCGTAGACGCCTTGAGGAAGGATTTTCATCCTGATTGCCGAGACCAATCAGTGAATACCAACACAACAACAAGGAGTAGACAACACTTTTAACAAAGTAATGATGCAAGTTCGCCATTACCAAGCCCGACCAATAAAGGCAAGAACAAGAGTTTTCACCCCGGAAATGCAGTGGTGTTTCAAAAATCATCCTGAAGATGGATCGTTCGATAGTCGCATCTGTAAGTACTCCACGTCAGAGCTAGAAGGCAGTAGCAGATTCGTGAAATGTCGTCTCACCTTATATCACCCACCAACCTTCAGGTGAGCGCCAATGTCTCGACGCGGAACTAGTCGCATCCACCCCACACCAACGCGACTCGCACTACAGCAACCATCCAACTGTCAAAGCCGCTGCCCCGATACTAGATGTCATCACGGAACCGCCGGCGCACCCTTTACTTATCAACGTCGCATGCCGCCGCTGGCACCATGAACCGTTTCATGTGATTACCGTTAAAGAAAAATAAGAAAACCAAGAAAAAATAGTGAAAACCAAGATAAAAATGAAGAAAACAAAATAAAAAAGTACCCAGTGAAAGCCGATAAAGAAAAGAAGAAAACCAGAGAAAAATGAACAAAAACAGAAAGAGGCGAAAGGCCGAGCACTCGTGGGCCTATTGTTTCAGCGCTGCAGTTGTACTTGGGCTAGCTCATGCCAACGAGTTAAGAGGCCGAGACTGAAAGGTCGGCTCGGCTCGGATAAAAACAGAGAGATATGAACACCGCCGCTCGCCGACGGCTAGTTGGTGGCCGCCGGCGGCGATCCGGTGCCGCTGGCGCTGGTAGAGGGGACGCCGCTGCACGTGCGTGAATGTCCGGAGCCAGTCTCAGCTCGAGGTGAGCACGCTAGCCCTTACCCTAACTCTACTTGACTTCTCGATCTATCAATCTGAACTTAGATTTTGTTCAGATTTGCGGCGATTTTGTTCAGAATGCATCCTTCGCCCCTGAAAAATTCTCAGATTTTGTTCAGTGATGTAGCTATGGGGATGTGGTGGTCTTGTGTCTGATTTCTTTGCCCACACTTTGGGGGTAGTACTGTACAGAGGGCAATTGGGAATTGAACAATCAAATGTTCTGCAACTCATCCAGAAACTTATGTTACTTATGATACTGACGACAATAGGCTATATGCGATTCTCATGTAGCCGGTTTTAACTGAAGTTTAACATATTGATATACATCATTTTTATATTGTTGAAGAGAGGTTATAAAAAATGTCAATTACAAATTTACAATCCTTACAAAATCAAAGGGGAAACAAAACTACTCTTTGCACATCAGCTACAAGAGCCGCTTCCTCGTCTGTTGTAGCATAATTTGCAAGCTGGTGGGCAGCTCCATTGCTCTCTCTAATGATCTTAGACATGAAGCCCGCACTCCGCAAAAATCTCCATCACTCCTGTCAGTCCGTTATCTGCATTCTTTGATAACACCTCCTACTCCGCCGTGCAGTCCGTTTCATACACAGCTGGCCACCCTGCAAACTTCAGATAACTGACGGAGGCCAACCAACCATCACATCGACAGCTTGTAAGCCTCCTCTGCCTCGGAACATGGGCTTATCTTCAGGTAGAAAGCAAGGCCACACCACTATGGTCCCTTAATAAAGCACCAGCACTTCCTTGCCACACAGCTTCAACAAAGGAACCACCGGCGTTCATATTGATTTATACATATTACTAAGGAAATAATTAGAGTGGTCGTTCTTGCCCACATGTAGTCAATTGTGGGGTCGATGTGGTCAAGACTAAACTTCTCCCATAACCATACCTGATCATGAGTCCATCGCTAATTAATGTACTCTTGTAATGCAACTACATAAATTATATAAAATAAATGCATTATTATGTTTGTTTCTTAGCCTCTATATGAGGTTGTTGAAGGTTATCGTAGTTCCATATTTGGGTTTAAAGTTAACATACATAGACTGTACTTCCTTCATCGGAGAGGGAGAAAATGTTTTCCCCTCCTGTGGAAATGTGTGAGCATCTCCACATCTGTGACGGAGTTACACATGGCTTTCCCTTGAGGGTAAATGTGTCATCTTCAAGATCGTACCTATTTGCGACCCAGTTCAATGATTTGCAGCGATTGTGTACTGGCTTCGTCTTCAGGATGTCTCGGAGTCCCACCATTCTGATGAGGTATGTTTGCGTACGGGAATTGCGAGTATATCTGAGTTAACTGATTTGGGAGGGAACTAAGGAAGAGCCATATATCTTCGACAGGTCCACCTACGGTGCGGTATTCATGGAGCCTTTGGCTCATCAGAATGCAGAGATATACTCCAAAGGATATATCCACAGAGTTGGGAAAGGGGACCAAGGAAGAGCTATATTTCGACATTTCCCGCATATCGTCAGCAATTTGAGGTAAGAATTGCAAATATCTTGTTTCGATACTCCCATGTGCAAAGCGACTTTGACCATAGCATACCCATCATTGATTACTGTTCACATGTACAACACCCACATGCATGGAGTATGTGATAATCATGGGAAAACATCAAAAGTGGGATAACATTATTTTTCTAATTAGCGTAAGTGGGATAGGTTATTTGGATTTAAGTACTTTTGGCCGGTTTCATTCAAGGATACCGTCAAAGATCTTTTATAATAGAATTTGCGATTTCTCACAAGGTTCACAAGACGGAGCAATGACTTTGTAGGCATCATCTCCTCTGTCCTCACACTGTATGGCAATGGCATGCTAACAGTAGATGTTTGCACTGTTCGGTGTTGTCTCCACCAGACCACTGTTGTAAAAAAAGACCAATACATTTATCACAAATATTTATCATACACTGTACCCTTCTAACTTACTCCAAATTATATCATAGAAGTTGTACAAATTATGCAGCTGCAATTTTTGGCTACAACATGGCAGCTCTGTAAGAATGTTCCATCTTACAAAGCATCGACTCTTAAGAAAATACAATTTAAAAAATATTATCACTTATCAGCTAAGCAGATACAGAGCCTTCTGCACACTGTATTCTCTTCAGTTTCTTGATCCTCTGTTCAGCAGATAGGCAAGGGCTCACCATTCCACTCTTTTAGGCACTCCAGCAGCGCGTCGATGTGCTTGCCCTGGTTCATGGCGACAAACACCTTGTCCACCTCTTCCCCAGGACACCGTGTCTTCTCCCCAGTCAAGTACTCAGCTCCAAGCTCCTTGCGCACGAACCTATAGAGCGGGTATGACCGGCATTCGGTGATACGGTTCTGCTGTGTGGCGGTGCCGTTCTCCACGGAGGTCCGGGCAGCCTCAACCTCCTTTGGTAGCACTGCACGGAGCTCCTGCTCGAACGCGGCAAGCTTGGCAAAGACAGATGTCTCCACGTCGAGTTCAGCCTCACCGTTGGCCAAGGCGTGCTCCACGAGAACCGCACGCATCTTCTGCATCAGTGGGTAGTTGGCGCTGCAAGGGTCGTCTGCATACGCGAACACCGCCTCACGGTCAATCGTGAGCAGCAGGTCCTTCTCGCAGAATCGCGCGTTGTGGAGGTGCCCATTGTTGGTGGTGCTCAATGTCTTCCTGGCCGTCATCTTCACACAGCTCTTGACGGCATCCTTAACATTCTCCTCAAGATGGCGGAGGTCGATGGCTTGGCACAAGGCGACCATGAATGTGGAGGACATGAGCTTGAGTATGTCAATGGCCTCGGCGGTCTTCCTGGAGGAGATGAGACCAAGGGAGTTGACATCTTGATTGTGTTGCTCGGCGCTCTGGACATGGTTGGTCACTGGATTGCCTAAGAACTGGAGCTCGGAGCAGTATGAGGCCATGGCAATCTCAGCTCCCTTGAAGCCATAGTCCAAACTCGGGTTGCGCCCGCCGGAGAGGTTGGAAGGCAAACCGTTGTTGTAGAGGTCATTCACCAGCTCCGAGAATTGGGCAAACATGAGCTTGCCGATCGCAGCAATGGCGAGCCTTGTGTTGTCCATGGACACGCCGATAGGTGTGCCCTGGAAGTTTCCACCGTGGATGGCCTTGCCACGGGATACGTCGATGAGTGGGTTGTCATTGACGGAGTTGATCTCTCGCTCGATCGACTTGGTTGCAGCACGAATGACCTCAATCTGGGGGCCAAGCCACTGTGGTGATGTGCGAAGCGCATACCTATCTTGCTTTGGCTTCATCAACGGGTCAAGCTCGCCGAGCTTCTTTGCGAGTGCCATGTAGGAGCTTCCTTCGAGGATGTGCTCCATGATGGCGGCGGCCTCGATCTGCCCAGGGTGGTGCTTCAGCTTGTGGGTCAAGTGGTCAGTGTACTCTGGCTTGCCGTTCATGACCTCGCAGAAGACAGCTGATAGAACCTCGGCAAGGAGGCTCAGGATGTTAGCCTCGAAAAGCACCATGGACGCAAGCCCGGAGCCCACTGCTGTGCCGTTCACCATGGCAAGCCCTTCCTTGGGCTGCAGCTCAAAGAAGCCATGCTGGATGCCAGCGATCTTGAACGCCTCCGCCGCGTTAACCTTGCTGCCGTCTGGGGCAGTGGCCACGGAGTTTGCCCGACCGGTCACCAGGCCCGCGATATAGGAAAGCGGAACGAGGTCGCCGGAGGCGGTGATCGTGCCCCGGAGCGGCAGACATGGTGTCACGTTGGCGTTGAGAAGCGCAGCAACCGTCTCGAGGATCTCAAAGCGGATGCCGGAGTACCCCTGGAGCAGAGTGTTGACACGGACGAGCATCGCCGCCCTTGTTGCTGCGGCAGGCAGAACATGTTCCCGGCCACCTGTGCCGAAGGCTCCGGCATTAAGGAATCTGAACAAACAAGAAGTGCACAAGAAAATAAGGCTTCGGGATCACACAAAAAAAAACCCAAAGGAGTACAGGAGGATCAACAACTGAAATATCTAATTTGTTGGTGGCATAGTTTAACTGATTCGTACCTGATGAGCTCCCTCTGGAGAGCGCCGCCCTCCTTGGTCCTCCGGTGGGATGTGGCACCGAAGCCGGTGGTGACACCGTAGCTGTCGGTGCCGTTGGCCATGCTGTTCATGACCCAGTCACTGCTCTCCTTGACGCGGCCACGGGCTGATTCATCGAGCTCCACCCTGGTATCACTACCGGCGGCCACAGCGGCGACCATGGCGATGGTCAAGCTGGCGCCTTCCATGGTCACCACCGGCCTACGGTACTCCTCCACCATCTGCTTCACGGCGTCCAAATGTCTCCCGGACAGATCCTCCGCCGCCTTCCCCCAGTTCAAGGGGTCGGGCCGCCCCGGCTGCGCCACGCACAAGCCATCGCCGTTGGCGGCGACGTGCGCTCTGTTCTCGCACTCCATCGTGATGTGCAAAGAAGTACGAACGCAACTAAGCTAGAAACTAGGCAGGTCAGGTGTATGTGTATTGATCTGGATGAATTCTTGTAGGCGGACTGATTGGTCTTGCGCTGGAGAGAGCTCAGGTTGGAGATGAAGGTGAGGGAGGCTAGCTCTTCTTGGAGAGGAATGGTGAGGGAGGAGGGGTTAAGTAGGCAGGGTGGTTGCCGGGTGTGGGTTGGTGTGGCTTTGACCGCTTGATGGTTGGTGCCGGGAAGAAGAGAGGCCGAGTTCTCACATGCAAGTGTTCAGTGTTAATCGTGTCATCCATCATGTGCTTGTGTGTCCATATGACCGAGCAAGTGTTCAGTGTTAATATTTTAACTAGGTGCATTCCTCTGCTAATCATGTGCTTGTCTACTAATGTAAGCATGTGTCGTATTGTCGATAATTGGAACGTTTCAAACAAGAGTGCTGGCTACCTCCACAATGCATAAACTACTATAGGAAATCTTATAAAAAACAGCTACGGTCTTTGCTTTGACAAAGTATCTGTGACTCGTCCAAAAGCGAGTGGGGTTCTGCATGCTCTGGACAACACGACTTGTTATCTGCTAATGATTCAACAGAGCTTTCACAGTTTCACTAGTTTTTTGTGTGGCTCGACGAAGCCCGCATATATTATTCCATTTTTTAAACTTAAGCTTGCACGTGCTCGGTCATATGGGTGGGTGCAAGTGAGCTAAACGACGAGGGATATTCCGGTTTGCAGTGATCCTAACGCGCTGCATGTATTTCCATCGTGTGAATGATACAGGGGCACTTGACTTGCCATCTTCCTCAGTGCCACTTGACTGTTGGCAGACTTGAGTTTGCTCAGTGGAAACGATTTTTTGGAAAACTATAACGGCCATCCTCTCGTCGGTCATCCGCGCGGACATGTGAACGCCACCAGAAAATTAGGACCAGATATGCGTGAGTGGTCAAGTCGTTGATCACGCCAAGTCGTGTGTGTCTATATTTCATCACGATAGCTATACTTGATTTCCTGATTTTTCAGTTTGGATCAGTTGATTTCGTCGGAGAAGGAAGGAGGAGGACAGGCACGAGACCAAGGCTGAGACCGATGGAGGGAGTCATGGCGAGCGGCAGCGAGGTGCGGGGATGACCATGCGAGTTTTCATTCCTGGTCAGAATACACGGAGCCCTCGCCAAGGCGGGGCGCATAAGCTTCTGAAATGGTACTGGAAGTATCATCATCCACGAGGTACACGAGGAAATTATCATCAAAGGACTTTGCAGTCCTCTGTCTCTTGCTCCTAACATCCTCGTCATCCTTCGTGGAACTCTTATCATTTTTATGTTCATAGTATTCCATCGGAATAGCAGGTTCAGGAGTCTCATCAGATTCCAGTCTAGAATTGCTTTGCATATCTCTCGTGGGGAAAATATCCTCAAAGAATGTAGCATCCCTAGACTCTATAATTGTACCGACCTTCTGGTCAGCTATCTCAGATTTCACCACTAGAAATCTATAGCCAACGCTATGCTTGGCATAGCCAAGAAAAACACAGTCCACGGTCTTTGGTCTCAACTTGCGCTTTTTGATTATCGGCACGTTGACTTTCGCCAAACAGCCCAAGTGCGCAAGTAAGAGAGTGTAGTTTTTTCTTTTCCCATTGCTCATAGGGAGTAGTCTCATTATCCTTTGTGGGAACTTTATTCAGGACATGCCAAGATGTCAATACAGCCTCTCCCCATCACGCCTTGGATAAGCTCGATGTATCTAACATGGCGTTAACCGAATCAGTTAGAGTACGGTTTTTCCGTTCGGCAACCCCGTTTGACTAGGGTGAGTAGGGAGGCGTCTTCTCATGAATAATATCATGTTCCGCACAGAATAAATCGAACTCATTGGAAAAGTACTCTCCACCACGATCAGACCGGACTCGTTTTATTTTCTTCTCAAGTTGGTTCTCAACTTCAGCCTTATAAACTTTAAAGTAGTGTAGAGCCTCATCCTTAGTATTTAACAAATACACATAGCAGAATCTAGTGGAATCATCAATCAGAGTCATGAAGTATTTCTTTCCACCTTTAGTCAACACACCATTCATCTCACAGAGATCTGAATGTATGAGCTCTAGAGGTGCCAGGTGTCTCTTCTTCGCAGGCTTACGAGGTTGCTTAGTTTGCACACACATATGTCACTTAGAGCCTTTGGCTAAAGTGAAACTCGGGATTAAATCCATCTTAGCTAGCCGCGTTATACAACCGAAATTTATATGACAAAGACGTGAATGCCAAATCTCAGATTCATTCACATTAGAATGAATTTGGTTCACGACTTTATTACAGAAATCCTCCAGGGAAAGGCGGAACAAACCATCACAATCATATCCTTTTCCAACAAATAGTCCATACCGAGATACGACTACTTTGTTAGACTCAAATACTAACTTAAACCCTTCTTTACATAGAAGGGAGCCACTAACGAGATTCTTCTTTATGGCGGGGACATGCTGCATGTTCTTTAGTTGCACGATCTTTCCCGAAGTAAACTTCAGATATACCGTGCCAACACCATGAACAGAAGCATGCGAGTCATTCCCCATCAGGACGGAACAATCTCGTGCGACCTGGTAGGAAGAAAACAAAGACACATCAGCACACACATGAATGTTGGCCCCAGTGTCAATCCACCAATCGGTGGACTGACAGACTGAAAGTATGGTAAACAGATTACCATACCCAGATGCCGCATCATTGTTGCTCAGAGTGACATTCACAGACTTGGAGTCCTGTGCTGGCTTCTTATACTTGTTTGGGCACTTGTTTGCCCAATGTTCATCTGAACCACAAGTAAAGCAGCCATCTCTCTTTTTGTCTTTCTTCTTACCCTTCTTCTTAAAGGTAGTATTCTGCTGGACAGAGTTCTTTCCCTTGAACTTGTGGAAGTTCTTTTGCACCACATTGGCGCTAGAAGAACCCTCTGCTCCTTTCACGTGCGAGTCCTTTGCTCTCGAGTTCTGCTCAACACTGAGATGACCAATGACATCCTCAACAGAGAATTCACGTCTCAAGTGCTTGAGAGAAGTAGCAAAGTTCCTCCAACTAGGAGGGGGTTTTGCAATAATGCAACCCGCGACAAACTTGTACGGTAACTCACACTTCAGGAGCTCCAGCTCCTTAGCAATGCACTGTATATCATGAGCCTGGTCCAATACAGAACGGTTATCAACCATCCTGTAATCATGGAACTGTTCCATGGCATACAGCTCACTGCCAGCATCAGTTGCGCCGAATTTGACTTCGAGCGCATCCCACAAGTTTTTGGCAACGCCCATATGAATATAGGCGTCAACCAACTTGTCTCCAATCACACTCAGAACTGCTCCCAGAAAGATTGTACCCTAAACGCCTTCTCCTGTTCAGGAGCAATCGTTTCTGTGAGGGACACACCACCAACCCAGAACACGTTCATCGCTGTGAGCCACAAGGTGGTCCTAGTCTGCCAACGCTTAAAATGCGTCCCGGTAAACTTTTTCGGTTTCAGAGTAGCAGCAAAGCCTTGAATCGAGGAGGACAGGCACAAGACCGAGGTTGAGACCGAGGAAGTCATGGCGAGCGGCAGCGAGGTGCGGGGATGACCATGCGAGTTTTCATTCCTGGTCGGAATACACGGAGCCCTCGCCGAGGCGGGGCGCATGTAGACTGTAGAGCGGTAGCAAGGACGATAGGAAAGGAGGGAAGAGGAAGGCAGAACCGGATCCTCTAAGGCTGGTCATAGTGGGGATAACTTAGCTAGTAACTTAACACATCCCAAGGCAATTTTGCTTATGTGGCAAGTATTTAATGAGGAAAGAGGTGTTTGGAGTAACATAATATGTTACTGTAACATAGCGCTTCCCGAGGTAAAATGAGTCTATATGCTAATAAATGAAGCGATCTATGACACCACTACTATAATACTTTGCACTATAAAGGTAGAGACTAGTGTCATATGCATGACACTAGTATAAGTTACTCCCCACTATGACCAGCCTAACATAGAAAAAAAAGTCACGGTAGTACAGTGCTAGCCTAGTGTAAAATGAAGAAGAAAAGTTAGGAACAGTTAGTAGGTAGTTAGCAAGTTGTTTACTGTAGATATAAATAATTTAAAATTAATTTTATTTCACCATCAATTTATTTGTATATAATTACTATAAATGTACACAATAAATCATTAATTTGTAAATTAATTTAAGTCATTTTAGCCTTAATCATACGGATAGAAAGATGAAAGTTAGAGTACTGTAGCTTCTCTAACTTTTCCTCTTATACTAGAGGATCCAGTTCCGAGGAAGAAGAGCCGAAGGAAGAAGAGGCTGGAGGTACAAGAAGAACCCACAGTTGTACAATTTAGACCGGATGGCTCACAAAATTGATCGAGGTCACATATTCCGTACTTCCTCCGTTTCAAAGAAGTGTCTTAGCCTTAATATAACTTTGTACTAAAGTTAATACAAAGTTGAGACACTTATTTTTAGACAGAGGGAGTAGTAGCAAATCAGACTGGTCAGCTCTTATTAGAAACAGTGAAAATTATAAAATCAGACTGGACAACAGTAAAATTTCATACAAATATTCACTGGTGGTTAATATTTAAATTATAAAATATTTTTTTAATATAAATCACGAGTGAAAATTATACCGCATGAATGTTTGTATTGATCATTTTGTAATTTAAATATAAGTTACAAGTGCATAATTTTTTGTATGCATTAAATATTTTATTTAATAAATATTTAAATGTCTGTATTTACCAAACATTTTTATAATACATGGGTGTATATTTAAATGATTTTATTTACTAATCATTGTTTGTATATAATATTTGCACTACTTATGTTTTACAAATGTATTAAAAAGTTAGTGCATGCAAAATGTGCCACGCTATTTGCAGTTCAGATCGATAAGTCCCATTGCATCCTCCTTGTACTACATTAAGAACTGTTATCAGTATTTCTCATTGCAAACGTGAATTATGGAGTTGTTTGGACGGCTAGCTATCCAGCAGTTGGTCTTGAGTTCGGGGCGTGGAGGCGTTTGATCTGTTTTTATTTTCATGTACTGACAGGCGGGCCCCATATGTCATAGAGTCAAAATGAAATGGCAGCTGCTGCATTGATAGGGCCTTTTTGTGAGAAATAAATTTTTTGAGTGTGTTTTCGCAAAAAAAGGCCACAGACCTCCTCTACACCTTCCAGTCACTGACAGTGGGGCCCATGCCATGCTGGCGCACCAAGTCGGCATCGATTTTTGTATCCAAATGTGATTAGCACCGTATTTGCATGTCTGAGCGAAGTTTGCACCAGTTCAATGTATGCCGCAAGTTCTAACACCAAAATGATCGTTTGTGCCAAGTTTAAGCATCATCGGTGTAATTGACTCTTCTTTTTAGATAGTAAAGATGGCCACGTGCATCACAGTGATGCAGAGATCAAGAGTTTCAACCTCCTTTTTTACAAAATTAAAAAATGCACGGATATACACACACACAAAATGTTAGACCTATATACGAATCTCACGTACTCCAAGCACCCCTTCTCCATTAATCAAACACCCCCGCTTGCTGGGTTTCACCTGCAGCTGGCCGGGTGAAGCTAAATGTCGACGGCCCCTTCATTGAAGCTAGTGGTAAAGCTGGAGCAAGTATGATCCTCTGGGATAGTTCAGGCCCATCTTCTTCTTGGCATGCAGGTCCATTTTATCTTGCTCAGGACCATTACAAGCAGAACTCATGGCATGCTCGGAAGGACTCAACCTTGCACTGCAATGGTCCTAGCTGCCTGTGGACATAGAGATGGACTGTCAATATGCCGTCAAACTCATTGAATCTGACATTCTGGATAGGTCGCCACAGGCGATGATAGTGTAGGAAGTGAAACGTCTCCTAGATGAAAGGGATATCTCTATTGCTCACATTAGCATGGATCAAAATTCTGTTAGTCATAGATTAGCCACGTTTGGCCGCGTAGATGCTAGGACTGCAGTTTGGTTGAGGTCAGGCCCTACGGATGTACCCCAACTTTGTATGGACGACCTGGTTTCCCATTGAGCAATGAAAATCCCTTTTAACCCCGCAAAAAAAAAAATTCAACCCTCCGCCCCTCACCCCTCCAACACACGCGCGCGAGTTTTCAGGATGGGCCCGCGCCCCCAATGATGGCCAATTAGAAACTGACATGTCATTTTGTAAACCCCCATAGGTGTAGCAAAGTTCGTGCTAAAGAATTTTACCAACCATAATTAAGCTTCAGCCAGGAGCATCCCGCACCGCATGGCAGTAGGTCTCGAACATTCCTACAACCACCTAGACGCCCGCCTCCTAACCTAGTCGTCGCCGCCACAACTACCACCACAGTTTCAGTCCCCCTCCTCTTCTTCGTCTGGCGGCCTGATTGGCGGAAAGAGGAGCAGGGACCGTTAGTCCGTCTTGTCTTTTTAGGCTTGTACTTCTTCGGCGACATTGGCGGGGTGGTGATGATGATGACTTGTTGCTGTTGGAATAAGGTCTATCTAGGTTTTCCCTACGTCGACGACGTCCAAGCTGGCGCCGACGAAGAACTTCTAGGAGTTTTTGTTCCCTTCAGATCTTGGCAGTTCGTGTGTCTTTCAGTGAGAGCTTATGGCTGACTATTGGTGTGGCGAATTTTACATCTTCTTTTGTGTTGTTATGTGACTTGACCCGGTTTCTCCAGCCCTCTGTGCTGATGGTGATGGATTTCAAAACTGTTCTACGTGGGGTGATGCTCCAACCGATGTTGCTTCAACGATATTTAGATCTTGTCCCAAGGTGCGAGTGGCTATTGCGGTCTTTAAATCCTAGTATGGCGAGGGCATTCGCAGGTGTCCCATTTCTTTGTTGTTGGTTCAGTGTAATTTTCAATCTCCCGCGGATGACATTAACAACCAAAGGAAGAAGACTAGTATGCTTTTTATTACAATTTGATTTTGTACTGGTCGTTCTATGTCTTGTTGTCTACCCATTGGGCTGGTCTTTATTTTCCTCGATATTAATCAGATTTAAGATGCTCTTTGGGGTGTTTTTGTTCAAACAAAAAAACCATAAGCTTGAACCAAACTATCTGACAGTTGCTTCCTCTCCTCCCTGTAAGGTGAAAGAACCACAACCAAGTTTTCTCCGCCCAGGACATGAGAGGCTCTCGCGCTCGCGCTTCCGGCGGGTGAGCGCTCGCGGCGGCGCCGCCCGATCTACCGCCTCCGGCCTCCCCTGCTTCAGCTGAGACCGGATCCGGGATCCCCTCCACCTCCTCTCTCTCCCCTGCGAAGCTTCGCTCCATCCGACGCCATGCCTCCACGACCGTGCTTTAAGCCTGCGTCCGCGGTGTCGATCATGGCGGGAGCTCCGTCCGCCGAGCGCTTCCCAAGGCCCTCGCCGGCGGCGGCCTCCCCACCACCGCCCTGCGTCCTGGCTGGCACGCTACTGCCCGCAGGCTTCAGGCCGAGCGTCGTCCCGCCGTCACCGAGCAAGCGGCCTGCATCTGCATCCACGATGTCGGTTGCTCCGTCAGGGTCAGCCACCTCCGCCGCGGTGCTGGCCGCGGCTGCCCTGGCCTCCCGCAAGGCTGCCCCGACCGCTGGTGGCCATTTGTCCCGCGTTGGGCTGCCGCCGAGGCTGGTTGTGGCTGCATCTCCTACAGTGCATAGCTCGGGGCTTCCCCAGGCCGGGTCCTCACCGCCACTGCCGCTTGGGTGTCTCCCGTCCCCGGCCTCTGCTGACGCTGCTTCTGTCAGTGACGCACCGTCAACCTCGACGGCTGTCGTGGGCGCGCCATCCCCTACTCCTGTAGGTGCTGCTACGTCCTACTTGACTCCTGTGG
>NC_041380.1:24409258-24449892 GCF_002162155.2 Triticum dicoccoides
CCATACTGTGACGGGTCTTGACTCAGAGCTACCTTTTTCGTGGAGCTCCCTTACTGACGGCGAAGAAGACGACGACGATGATGATGAGCTCGCCCAACGGACGCCACCACCGGCTACCAAATCCTCGGTTTCGGCTGCTCGGCAGGACGTGGCGTGTGAAGCGGATACATGCGGAGGTTGGCAGAAGGTGCTCCCGCGGCACGATGTGCAACACCAGGCGTCACAAGCCCCTGCTTTGGCTCCCCGTCCCATCCCTGCTTGTCTTCATGGTAGATGTTGCAGATGTCTCTTTCCTGGACACCGTGCAGCGGATTGTCGAGATCCTTTTAGATGTTATCGATGCCTTGAGAACGGTCATCGAGCGCATGAGTGCCGCAATGCATGGCGTCCCCTTAGCTCCTTGGGAAGAGCTACTGTGTCGCCATTGCCCCGCCTCCCCATCGAGCACCAACAAGCTCCATCTCCATACAAGGTCCAGAAAGAAGCCCCGCCCCTCTCGATGATATTTTGTCGTGATTCTTGGGCATCGATCGTTTCTGCTCCTGCTGGCTCAATGGCCCCGACGGATACCTCGATGCGGCCCACTTTGGAGAGGCAGGCCGAGCTGCTGCGCTCTGAGCTCCTTGGTATGGCTTCCTTTCAGCTTGAGAAAATGGTCCAGCCTTTGCGCGATGCCATTGAGTCTATGAAAGGTTGGATGTTGCGGATGGAGAGCTTCATGGAGCAAGCTGAGGCTGCATTGGGCGGGCTCTCCCTGACGCCGCCTGTGTTGCAGACTACTCATGTGTTGCACCCTTTGGTTGTGCCCGATGGCAGCTTTGACGCTGAGAAGGGAGACGAGCTTCATGGTCGTTTCTCCCCTTGAGCTAGGGCCAGCTCACCGCCATTAGCCTCTGAGGGACTTGACAATGATGTGGTTGTGACTCCGGTGTTACAGATCATGCCCGAGCTTCGGGAGTTGTGTGGGGGCCCGGTTTTGCCTTTGTGTGTCGAGCAACTGCAGGTAGACCCTCCCAAGATCTCGAGTGTGGCTTTGCCACCAACATCACCCCTGGAGTCGAGCCAGATAGTTGATGCTGAGGAGAGTAGTGATTTGGACGGTGCGATCTCTTGCTCACCCAAGTCCATTGGGCGTCAGGCGTTAGTCATCGAGCGCGGAGTTCCAGATGTTGTTGCCCTTCCCTCATCTGCGACCATTGAGCAGGTGATGCCCGTGAGTGACATGGCCATTGAGCCAAGTGTGTTGGCACCTACTCCAACTCCAAATTCAAATGCTCTCTTCGTGAAGGAACTTTGTGACTTGCTCGCTAGCGTGGAGGTTGCTAGACCTGGTTTGGGCAGGGCGATTGCTTGCCTCCTGACAGGAACGCCAATAAGGGGCAAACAAAAGAAGATGGGCAAAGGCAAGAGTGACGTCATAGGCAAGGCGTCTCTGGTTGCTTGATGGATGATCTTCGGTCTCTCGGCTTGTCCTCTTGGATTGGGAGGTGCATGATGTCTTGTGTTGTGGTGTTCTTGTTGGGATTCACTTGGCGTAGTAGTAGTGTCAGGGTTTGTGGATGCTATGCATTCGGAGAGTTTGGCAAGGGCCGACTGTGTGGTTGGGGGATTTCTTGCCATGTGAGTAGTTAGTCCGTGCTCTATTTGTGTAGGTTTTCGCCCGGTTTTCCTTAAATTAACTGGGCAATTCTCTTCTTCTTAATTAATCGATGAGGCAAAACTTTTGCCTCCGTTTCGAAAAAAAATGTTTTCTCCGCCAGCGACGCCATAGGTGTTAGACTAGGTAGTTCTATACCGTATGTGCCCTGTATAGTACGCCATACGGTATAGCCATGATCGTGCAGCAGTTGTTTGAGTAGTGCTGCACGTCTAGTGGTAGTGGCATACCCACGATCCCGCTCGGTTGAGTCCAGCAACATGTATATATCACCCAGCCTTGAGCATAATAGATGTGTGCTGAATTCTATCTCTTTCCTTCTCCCAATATGGCATCAGACGCCAACGGCCTGCGCAACCTTTTTGCGCCGCCCGTTGATCCTGCTTCCGCTCCCTCCATGGACGGCAACCCCGTCCTCTCTCCCCGTTCCTCCGTCGATGGCGCAGCTGGCGTTCTCGACGACGCAGCCGGCACCCTCGCTGCCGAACCTTTCTAGCAGGTCGCCCCTGCCGCCCCCGCTGTGCCGGCTGCGACGGTCGCGCCGGCCGCCCCAACCCCATCCATTCCCTCTGCTATCCTCCAGACCGTCGACATCCGTCGCCACATCCCCGTCGTGCTCGACCTCCTCGCCGGCAACCACTCCCAGTGGCGACGCCACTTCGACACGGTGATCGGCATGTTCGGCCTTCGTGCCCACGTCGACCCCGAGGTGGTTCCTCGCCACGACGACCCCGAGTGGCAGATGGCGGACCACACTGTCGTCCATTGGCTGTACACCACCAATTCGCCTGAGCTGCTTGCTGCGGTCATGCAGCCGGAGGACACGGCTCTCACCGTGTGGCTTGCCGTCGACGAGCTCTTCCGCAACAACCGGCTGGCGCGCGCCGTGTACATCGACGCCGAATACCACGCCGTTGTCCAGGGGGGCATGACGGTGATGCGGTACTGCACTCGGCTCAAGACATTCGCCAATCAGCTTCGTGACCTGGGGAAGTCCGTGACTGACTCCCAGCAGGTTTTCCATCTTCTCCGCGGACTCAACGGCCAGTATAATTCCGTCATCCCGCACATCACCTCCCAGGTCCCGCTCCCGTCGTTCCTCCAGGTGTGCTCCTTCCTCCTGTTGGAGGAGCACCGTGCTGAGCAGGCGGCTCGCCAGTAGTCCGCGCATGCTCTCTTCGCTGGGCGCGGCTCTCCTTCGACTCCAGCGCCTCCTACGCCAGCACCCGCCTCCGACACCTTAGAGGGCGCGGCCGTGGCCAGCGTCGTCGTGGGCGCGGCAACGGCGGCGCCTCTACACCACCATCGCCCCCACCCGCCTACCCCGCGCCTGCTCCCGGCGCCAACTCCTGGACGGGTCTCGTCCAAGCCTGGCCCATGCCCTGGCGCGCCCCGGGCACCAGCGTCCTCGGGCCTCGTCCTGGCACACCTCATCAACAGGCCATGTTCGCGGCTCCCGCACCGTACGGCTCCGGCTACGGCGCTCCAGGTGGTCTCCCTCCTGGGTACGGTGCCCCGTTCCCTGGCTACGGCTCTCCGGGCGCCAGCTCCTCCACCGACCCGCCGCCGCAGCCATGGGACATGCAGTCGCTGCAGGCCGCGCTTCACAGCGCCACGGCCGGGCCTTCGTCGTCCGGCACTGCCTCGGAGTGGTACCTAGACTCCGGGGCCTCATCCCACATGTCTTCATCGCCTGGTAATCTCCACTCCCTTCGACCCTGCCATTCTCCTTCTCACATCATAGTTGGCAGTGGGGCGCATCCACCCATCACCCATGTCAGTGATGGTGCTCTCATCGAGGGCACGTCTCTTGTTCGACTCTGCAACGTCCTGGTCTCCCCCTCTCTCATTACAAACTTGCTCTCTGTTCGCCAAATTTGTCGTGATAACCCTATTTCTGTAGAATTTGACGCATTTGGCTTCTCTGTAAAGGACCTTCAAACCAGGGCGGTGATCCTCTGATGTGACTCTGACGGTGATCTCTACTCGGTTGGCCGCCCGACGCTCCCCTCTCGCTCCGTCTTTGCCGGCCTCGCCGACTCCACCCTGTGGCACCAGCGGCTCGGACATGCATCGCTTCGCTTGGCTGTCGATCACCTTGGTTTCAGCAAGTCTGCACCGCACTCATGTCATGCCTGTCGTTTGGGCAAGAACACACGTCTACCTTTTAGCAGTTCTACCAGCATTAGCATGTTTCCTTTCCATGTTTTGCATCTTGATGTATGGACATCTCCCATTGTAAGCATCTCTGGCTATCAATTTTATTTGGTTGTGCTTGATGACTACACCCATTACGTTTGGACGTTCCCTCTCAAACACAAGTCGGAAGTGCTCCCTGTCTTGCTCGATTTCTATGCCTATGTCAAGACACAGTTTCAACTTCCTGTTTTCTCACTCCAAACTGACAACGGGTGTGAGTTTGACAGCGCTGCTGTCCGCACCCTTCTAGCACGTCATGGCACCCACCTTCGCCTCTCCTGCACATACACTAGCCAACAGAATGGAAAGGCCGAGTGCATTCTACGAACACTCAATGACAGCGTGCGTGCCCTGTTATTTCATGCATCCATGCCTTCTCGGTTCTGGGCTGAGGCCCTTAACACGGCCACTTATCTCATTAACTGTCGGCCGTGCCATGCTAGCACACCGAGCACACCTCATGAGCTCCTTCTTGGTGCTGCCCCTGACTACTCACGTCTTCGTGTATTCGGCTGCCTGTGTTACCCAAACCTCACCTCCACAGCCAAGCACAAACTAGATCATCGATCCACTACGTGCATCTTCCTCGGGTAGCCGTCAGATCACCGTGGCTACCGGTGCTTCGACCCCACCTCCCGCCGTGATCACTTCCCGTCATGTACAGTTCCATGAGTCAGTTTTCCCCTTCGCCTCACAGCCCGTGGCTAACCCCGCCGCTCCACCACGACCTGCTCTTGCTCCCCCAGTCTTGCAGGTCCCCATGATCGCGCGGTGCCTCTGTGATCGCGCGCCATGTTCCACCTCCAACGTGGTTCCTGGATTGCGGTCAGACGGTACCCCATGCACGCGCACCGCGTGTTCAAGCTCTGCCGCCGGATCATCATCGAGCGGCTCCGCGCCTTCTCTGTCCAACATCTCCACCCTACAGACACATGCAGTCGCTGATCTGACGATCAATGGCTCGGACGCGAGCTCCTCCACCACGGGTGTTTCGTCTGCCACCCTGGCGGGCTCCTCGTCGCCTACCTCGCCTCCACCCGTACCTCCGGCCGCCCCGCCGGCTGCTCCCAGACGGATGGTTACGCGCGCCCAGACTGGGGTCTTTCGTCCGAACCCGCGCTACCACGACGGTCTCGCCGCCACCACCGGCATGCCCGGCGTCATCTCGCCGGTCCCCTCTTCGGTGCGTGTTGCCATCCGCGACCCCAACTGGCTCCCCACCATGCGCGAGGAATATGACGCTCTCGTGCGCAATCGCACGTGGGAGCTGGTGCCTCGTCCTCCCGGCGCCAACCTCATCACCGGCAAATGGGTGTTCAAGCACAAGCACAATGCCGACGGCTCCCTCGAGCGCTACAAGGCATGGTGGGTCGTGCGCGGGTTCCGGCAGCGCGCCGGCGTGGACTACGGCGAGACCTTCTCACCGGTGGTCAAACCTGCCACCATCCACACCGTGCTCACCCTGGCAGCCTCGCGCAACTGGCCAGTTCACCAACTTGATGTGTCCAATGCCTTCCTCCATGGGACGTTGGACGAGGAGGTTTTCTGCCTCCAGCCAGCCGGCTTTGTCGACGCCGGCAAGCCCCACCACGTCTGTCGCCTTTCCAAGTCACTCTATGGCTTGAAGCAGGCGCCACGCGCGTGGTTCCTTCGATTTGCCGGCTTCCTCAAGTCCATCGGGTTCGACGCCACGCGCTCCGACTCATCGCTCTTCACCCGCCGCCACAGCTGCGACACTGCGCTCCTCCTTCTCTACGTCGACGACATCGTGCTCACAGCATCATCACCAGCTGCCCTTCGCCATGTCGTCGCCCAGCTTACTGCGGAGTTCGCCATGAAGGACCTTGGTCCTCTCCACTTCTTCCTCAGCATCCGTGTCACACGCACTTCGGCAGGCTTCTTCCTCTGTCAGCAGCAGTACGCCGCTGGCATCCTCGACCGCGTCGGCATGGACACATGTCGTCCGTCGCCCACGCCGATCGATACGAAGAGCAAGCTACCTACAGCTGACGGGCCGCGCGTCGCTGATCCCTCCGCCTACCGCAGCATCGCCGATGCTCTGCAGTACCTGACCATCACACGCCCAGAGATCGCCTACGCCGTTCAGCAGATCTTCTTACACATGCACGATCCCCGTGAGTGCCATCTCGGGTTGATCAAGCGTGTGCTCCGGTACGTGCGCGGCACGCCTGCTCTCGGACTTCACCTTCGCGCCTCGCGCACTTTGGACCTGCGTGCGTTCATGGACGCTGACTGGGCTGGCTGCCCCGACACTCGCCGCTCGACCTCCGGCTTCTGCATCTACATCGGCGACGCGCTCGTCTCCTGGTCGTCCAAATGCCAGGCCGTCGTCTCCCGCTCCAGCGCCGAGGCTGAGTACCGCGGCGTCGCGAACGCCGTCGCCGAGTGTGTCTGGCTCCGACAACTACTTGGCGAGCTCTTCTCTCCCGTCGACAAGGCCACGCTCGTCTACTGCGACAACGTCTCCGCCGTGTACCTGTCGGCCAACCCTGTGCACCACCGTCGTACGAAGCATGCCGAGCTCGACATTCTCTTCGTTCGCGAACGTGTGGCGCTCGGCGAATTTCGTGTTCTTCACATCCCGACTCGCCAGCAGCTCGCAGACATCATGACCAAAGGGCTGCCATCGGAAGTTTTTTCTGAATTCCGGTCCAGTCTTTGCGTCGCCGGAGTCGACGTCACGACTGCGGGGGGTGTTAGACTAGGTAGTTCTATACCGTATGTGCCCTGTATAGTACGCCATACGGTATAGCCATGATCGTGCAGCAGTTGTTTGAGTAGTGCTACACGTCTAGTGGTAGTGGCATACCCACGATCTCGCTCGGCTGAGTCCAGCAACCTGTATATATCACCCAGCCTTGAGCATAATGGATGTGTGCTGAATCCTATCTCTTTCCTTCTCCCAACAATAGGCTCTCTCACCCTCCGCTGCTCCTGTGAAGGGTAGGGGTGGGATCCCGGTTCTTCACCCCGGTAGTGTAGTTAGAGTGCGGACATGTGTTTCCCTCGCCGTCGTTTGGATGGCAGCGACCTCAACAGTTGGAAAAAATATTTCCCAGTCCTGGCTCCATCTTGGCGGAGTCATGGTGGTGAGGTTGAAGGAATCGTGGGAGATTATCTTCGGTTGTTCCTTTGGTATAGCAGATCTGGTGTCCTCTGATGGGTTTGTGCCTTTGTGGTGGTTGCCCCAGGCGGCACCATCCATTTGCGTGGGAAGATTATAGTGTCCAAAAACTGGGATGGTGATCCGTGGAATGGATGATGGTTCCTGGATTGTTCCTCGACGATGTCGATGACAAGTAGCTGTTCCGGGATGCGAGGAGTACAGGGATGTCCTCGGTCGACGCGCGCCAGAGCAAGCTCGGCTCCGCCAACGGTGGGCCTATCAACCAGCTGATAAAGCCCAATCAGGCATTGGTACTTCCTTGAGACATTCTTGTGTTTTCTACTTTTTTGGGCGGATTTTCTTCATATGTTCTTGGGCTCGTATCTTCCTTGTCCCTTTCTTAGCGATTCCATGTATGTGCGTTGTATCACGACTTGTGATGAATGAATCAATGGCAATATTCCTAAAAAAAGGTGCACAATGCTCAAGATTCAACCGCCGATATTCACCTTGGTGAGTTAGTGAGACACGTGAACAAAGATTGCAGGACTAGTTCAACGGTTGTGGCAAATCAAGCAAGTATAGCTTGTTTATGGTTGCAAGCCAGCAACCATCTCTACTTTCTCAAAGGTGTTTGTGCTTTTTCCTTCAAATTGTTGAATAAAGAACTTTGTATTGGTTCTAAACTAGAAAAGCATACTAAGTTGTGTTGGAAAACAAAACATAGTAGAAAAAAAATCGTACCTAGGTACAAGTCCAAGATCACTATGAAGATGCAAATAGGTTAGATCAAATCTTTACCAACTAGACTCAGTGGAGAGGAGTTAGTGAAGATCGTTAGTTCAGATTCCGGCAGCTAGAATTAAACCTGCCAACCATGATTTTTTCCTTTCAAACTAGGATCAAAGTTATGTTTTGATGACTGCTTTTTTTCATAGACATAGTACATTTTTCGTATACATCTAAAACATTTTTATATAATTTTGGAAATACAAACATATTTTCAAATGTTCTTTTCAAATACACGTTGAAACATTGTTTTAAAACAATGCAAACAATTTTTTGCACTGCATACACAAATTTTCTTAAAATGTCACAAACGTTTGGTTTGGAACACGCAAACATTTTTCTAATGGTAACATTCCTTTTTTTGAATGATACATGACACTTTTTGAATCACATGAACTATTTTTCTACAATGTATAATTTTTTTAAACCTCGTACGTTATTGTGGACCGTGTGAATATTTTAGAAAGGTCACATACAAATTTTTGAATGGTAGAAAGATTTTATAAATGAGTGCATATTTTTTTACACTACATTTACTTTTTTATATGTGTGATGAGCACTTTAGAGAAAATAACTATGTTTTTCGTAGTACATCTATTTAGTATTTTTAAAATATAAACAAATGTAAAAAAACACGCACGCGATGTCAGTGTGATGAGGCGACGTGGTTACTTGGCCAGCTCGCTGCAGGCGACGCGGTCTTCTGTCTCGCTTAAAGTGAGACATGGACTCGCCCGGGGCTCTCACAATCAACCGCACAACAAGTTTAGGCTTCCTCCGGGTTGCAGGAATTATTTAGGAATTATAGGGTTTCTATAGAAAAATTCCTTCAGAGCCCTTTGATGTGGAGGAATTCTTTCTATCCTCCACATTTCACACGGAAATAAATATTAGCCTAAACTCAATGAAAAAAATCCTATGATATGAAGCAAATGGTATCTTCTTTCCTATTTTTAGTCATCGGATTTGAGATACATGTCATCTCATTTCGTATGACTTTTCTATTCCTATGATTTTTCTACCCTATGAACCGAATGAGGCCTAAGAGGTCTTTTCTGACAACTATTCTTTTCAGCCGACTGATGACACACTCCTATAAACCGCCCTCTCCGCATGGCACGTGTCCCAGTACCCTCCCACTACATAGCTTTATCCTCTCATCTCGAGAAGCGTCACCAGATCCACTAATTTTCCACCAAACTCGATCCCCTTTTGTTCTGCTCTGCACCTCTCTCTCCTACAGCTCTCTCCACCATGGCCATGGACACACTCTAAGCGCCGCTGTTCTGCTGCCTCATAAGCTCTAAGTGATGCCGTCTCACAAGCTCCAATGCTCTGCTGCCCAAGTTCCACGTGCCCAGTGATGCGTTGTAGTGCTCGTCGGTGACGCTGGTGCTACGATGTGGTGGTCATCGATGGCTGCGGCGCTTGCAACGGGCTGATTCACAAGCTCCAACACAGTGTTGCCCAAGCTCCACGCGGCCGTTGTTGCGTTGCAGCATTCATCGATGAAGTCGACGCTGCGATGGCGGTCCTCGGTGGCCGCAGGGTTGCGACGCGGGGTCCACGGTGGCTGCCGGCGACGCAACCCCCATCGATGCTACCAACGCTGTGATGCAGCACTCACGCCGCTGCAAGGGGCATTAGATGTTGTGATGCAGCACTCGTCGATGATGTCGGTGCTGCTATGCAACACTCCTGAAGCTGCGACGGGGTGCCGGTGCTGCGATGGAGCACCACCGCGCTGATGTCGTGAATGCAATGAAGCATCGCCGGAGCTGGAAAGGGCCGCGCACATTGTGTTGGAGCACCCCATGCTGGTGTCCCAATTGGAATGGAGCATGGCCGAAGCTGCGACGGGCCATCGGTGCTGTGTTGGAGCACCGCATGCCGGTGTCGCGGCTGCAATAGAGCATGGCCAGAGCTGCAATGGGCCACCGGTGCTGCGATGGAGCACCACCGGCCGCGCCAGTTTTGGTGCTGTAGAGCGTGGCAGCGGTGCTATGATGGTGCTCAACGGTGGCACCAAAAAGTGTTGCGGGGTGCTATCTTTTTCGTTCCTCGACGGGGTATTCTATTTCTTTCTTTTGTCGATGCAGGGTGCATGCGGGAGTAGTTGCTTGAGATGCAAATGACTGGTCTGATCCAATGGCCATACAACGCCTGACCCAACGGTCCACGAGGCGGTTGATTTTTTGTCCCGCGTCAGTTGGATGACGCCTAGCAGTGGCCCTTTTTTTACATGAGTTAAGAGGTCTTCTGTCTATATTAGCTAGATTTTTTTTTTTGAAGAGTGCGTACCTTCTTATGCAGATCTTTCAATTTGATTAGTTTTATCCATTGCCCTAGGGAGGCCACTATGACGGCTGATGTATTAGCTAGTAGATCAGAAGTGCCGAGGACTATTGTTTGGCAATCCAAGCCTCTGAATTTCCTAATTGATGTAGCAAATGATGTATCCGTATTCCCGCATGAAATATAAACCGTCATGATGCCATTCTTTTTTTTTAAAAAAGAGGTCTTCAAGAGAGAAGGGAAAGACCGAGCAGCCGTGGGCCTATTGTCTCAGCGCTGCAGTCGTACTTGGGCTAGCCCATGCGAACGAGTTAAGAGGCCGAGATGTTGGCCCAAACTTAAAGGTCTCCTCGGCTCGGACGCTGCTGCAGCCGATAAAAAACAGAGAGATACGAACACCGGCGCTCGCCGACGGCTTGTCGGCGGCCGTCGGTGGCGATCCGGTGCCGCTGGTGCTGGTAGAGATGACGCCGCTGTAGGTGCGTGAATGGCCGGAAGCAGGCTGCCGAATCCCCCCGCCGCTGGCACCAGCCAGTCTCAGCTCGAGGTGAGCACGCTGGCCCTTACCCTAACTCTGCTAGTCTTCTCAGTCTATCAATCTGAAGCTTATCGACCATCATCTGCCCCTGAACAAGTGCAGCCTTTGGCCCTGAACAATACCCAGCTTTTGTTTCGCTATGGGGATGTGGTGGTCTTATGTCTGATCTCTTTGCCAGTGGCCACACATTGGGGGTGGTACTGTACAGGAGGGCAATTGGGAATTGAACAATCAAATGTTTTGCACTCATACAGAAACTAGTGTTACTTATGCTCCTTTTGAATTCATTTTCATGCTGTTGAACACAACACTTAAGCCATACGGCTGGATACCGAAGACAATACGCTATAGGTGATTCTGATGTTGTCGGTTCTAATTGAAGTTTAACATATTGATATACATCATTTTGATAGTGAAAGAGAGCTTATATTATATACTACTTACAAATCAAAGGGGAAAACTATTCTAGTTATTGAGTTCAACAGCATGACAATGAACTCTAAATTGGCAGCCTGCATACCGTGAAAAACCTCCGTCACTCCCTCTGTCAGTCTTTTCTCTGAATTCTTTGACAGCACCTCCTACTCTTCGTGCAGACCGTTTCAGCCACAGCTGGCCACCCTGCAAACTTCAGATAACTGAAGGAGGCCAATCAATCATCACATCGATAGCTTGTAAGCCTTCACATCTGAAAAATTCTTCGCCCCTGAAAAATTCTCAGATTTTGTTCAGTGATGTAGCTATGGGGATGTGGTGGTCTTGTGTCTGATTTCTTTGCCTAGTCGCCAGTCGCCACACATTGGGGGTAGTACTGTACACAGAGGGCAATTGGGAATTGAGCAATCAAATGTTTTGCAACTCATTCAGAAACTGCTGTTACTTATGATACTGACGACAATAGACCATAGGCGATTCTCATGTAGCCGGTTGTAACTGAAGTTTAACATATTCATATACATCATTTTTATTGTTAAAGAGACGTTATATTTATATAAAAAATGTCATTTACAAATTTACAATCCTTACAAAATCAAAGGGGAAACAAAACTACTCTTGGCACATTAGCCACAAGAGCCGCTTCCTCGTCTGTTGTAGCATAATTTGCAAGCTGGTGGGCAGCTCCATTGCTCTCTCTTATGATCTTACACATGCAGCCGGCATTCCAGAAAAATCTCCATCACTCCCTCTGTTAGCCCGTTCTCTGAATTCTTTAACAGCACCTCCTTGACAGACATGCAGTCCGTTTCAGCCACAGACGGCCACCCTGCAAACTTCAGATAACTGAAGGAGGCCAATCAACCATCACATCGACAGCTTGTATCCTCTGCCTCAGAACACGGGCTTATCTTTCTCCAGGTAGACAGCAAGGGCACACCATTATAGCCCCTTGCTAAAGCACCAGCACTTCCTTGCCCTGTAGCCCCAACTGAGGAACCACCGGCGTTCATATTGATATATACATCTTACTATGGGAATAATTAGAGTGGTTGCTCCTGCCCAATGTAGTCAATGGTGGGGTTGATGTGGTCAAACCTAAACTTCTCCCATAACCATACCTGAATCATGAGTCCATCGCTAATTAGTGTACTCTTTTGTAATGCAACTACATAAATTATATAAAATAAATGCAATATTATATAAAATAAATGCGATTGTGTACTGGCTTAATCTTCTGGATGTCTCTGAGTGCCACCATTCTTATGAGGTATGTTTGCGTACGGGGATTGCGAGTATATCTGATTTAAGCGGTTTGGGAGGGAACTAAGGAAGAGCCATATATCTTGGACAGGTCCACCTATGGTGAGGTGTTCATGGAGCCTTTGGCTCATCAGAATGGAGAGAAAATCCAAAGGAGATATCCAGAGAATTGGGAAAGGGGACCAAGGAAGAGCTATATTTCGACATTCCGCATATCATTAGCAATTTGAGGTAAGAATTACAAATATGTTGTTTCAATACTCCCATGTGCAAAGCAACTTTGACCATAGCATACCCATCATTGATTGCTGTTCACATGTACAACACTCACATGCATGGAGCATGTGATAATCTTGGGAAAACATCAAAACAGGGATAAGATTATTTTTCTAATTAGCGTAAGTGGGATAGATTATTTGGATTTAAGTACATTTGGCCGGTTTCATTCAAGGATAACGTGAAAGATCTCTTATAATAGAATTTGCGATTTCTCACAAGGTTCACAAAACGGAAAAGAAAAAGGAGCCCGATGCTATATCCGTTTAGACTTATGACCATTCAGGAATAGAGAGAGACAAGTCATCTGCATCTGAGCAGTAAAACCAAACCAAACCCTTTACAATCCTGCTTCCATTACATGTCATACTGTAATTGGTCAACAGAAAGAATTAATAGAAGGCATCACATCATATTAATCATGTTCGGTGTGGATCTCCACCAGACAACTGTTGTAAAAAAAGACCAATACATTTATCACAAATATTATCATACACAGTACCCTTCTATAACTTACATCATAGAAGTTGTACAAGTTATGCAGTTGCAATTTTTGGCAACAACATGGCAGCTCTGAAAGAATGTTCCATTCCACAAAACATCGATTCTTAAGAAAATACAATTGAAAAATATTATCACTTATCAGCTAAGAAGATACAGAGCCTTCTGCACACAGTCTTCTCTTCAGTTTCTTGATCCTCTGTTCAGCAGAGAGGCAAGGGCTCACCGTTCCACTCTTTTAGGCACTCCAGCAGCGCGTCGATGTGCTTGCCCTGGTTCATGGCGACAAACACCTTGTCCACCTCTTCCC
Organism: Triticum dicoccoides; assembly: GCF_002162155.2. Taxonomy (NCBI): domain Eukaryota; kingdom Viridiplantae; phylum Streptophyta; class Magnoliopsida; order Poales; family Poaceae; genus Triticum; species Triticum dicoccoides. The sequence continues at coordinate 24,422,649 of NC_041380.1, forward strand.
CAGGAGACCGTGTCTTCTCCCCAGTCAAGTACTCAGTCCCAAGCTCCTTGCGCACGAACCTGTAGAGCGGGTATGACCGGCATTCAGTGATACGGTTATGCTGTGTGGCGGTGCCGTTCTCCACGGAGGACCAGGCAGCCTCAACCTCCTTTGGTAGCACTGCACGGAGCTCCTGCTCGAATGCGGCAAGCTTGGCAAAGACAGATGTCTCCATGTCGTGCTCGGCCTCACCATTGGCCAAGGCGTGCTCCACGAGAACCGCACGCATCTTCTGCATCAGTGGGTAGTTGGCGCTGCAAGGGTTGTCTGCATACGCGAATACCGCCTCACGGTCAATCGTGAGCAGCAGGTCCTTCTCGCAGAATCGCGCATTGTGGAGGTGCCCATTGTTGGTGGTGCTCAATGTCTTCCTGGCCGTCATCTTCACACAGCTCTTGACGGCATCCTTAACATTCTCCTCGAGATGGCGGAGGTCGATGGCCTGGCACAAGGCGACCATGAATGTGGAGGACATGAGCTTGAGTACGTCAATGGCCTCGGCGGTCTTCCTGGAGGAGATGAGACCAAGAGAGTTGACATCTTGATTGTGTTGCTCGGCGCTCTGGACATGGTTGGTCACCGGATTGCCTAAGAACTGGAGCTCAGAGCAGTATGAGGCCATGGCAATCTCAGCTCCCTTGAAGCCATAGTCCAAACTCGGATTGCGCCCGCCGGAGAGGTTGGAAGGCAAACCGTTGTTGTAGAGGTCGTTCACCAGCTCCGAGAATTGGGCAAACATGAGCTTGCCGATCGCAGCAATGGCGAGCCTTGTGTTGTCCATGGACACGCCGATAGGTGTGCCCTGGAAGTTTCCACCGTGGATGGCCTTGCCACGGGAGACGTCGATGAGTGGGTTGTCATTGACGGAGTTGATCTCTCGCTCGATCGACTTGGTTGCAGCACGAATGACCTCAATCTGGGGGCCAAGCCACTGTGGTGATGTGCGAAGCGCATACCTATCTTGCTTTGGCTTCATCAACGGGTCAAGCTCGCCGAGCTTCTTTGCGAGTGCCATGTAGGAGCTTCCTTCGAGGATGTGCTCCATGATGGCGGCGGCCTCGATCTGCCCAGGGTGGTGCTTCAGCTTGTGGGTCAAGTGGTCAGTGTACTCTGGCTTGCCGTTCATGACCTCGCAGAAGACAGCTGATAGAACCTCGGCAAGGAGGCTCAGGATGTTAGCCTCGAAAAGCACCATGGACGCAAGCCCGGAGCCCACTGCTGTGCCGTTCACCATGGCAAGCCCTTCCTTGGGCTGCAGCTCAAAGAAGCCATGCTGGATGCCGGCGATCTTGAACGCCTCCGCCGCGTTAACCTTGCTGCCGTCTGGGGCAGTGGCCACGGAGTTTGCCCGACCGGTCACCAGGCCCGCGATATAGGAAAGCGGAACGAGGTCGCCGGAGGCGGTGATCGTGCCCCGGAGCGGCAGGCATGGTGTCACGTTGGCGTTGAGAAGCGCAGCAACCGTCTCGAGGATCTCAAAGCGGATGCCGGAGTACCCCTGGAGCAGAGTGTTGACACGGACGAGCATCGCCGCCCTTGTTGCTGCGGCAGGCAGAACATGTTCCCGGCCACCTGTGCCGAAGGCTCCGGCATTAAGGAATCTGAACAAACAAGAAGTGCACAAGAAAATAAGGCTTCGGGATCACAGAAAAAAAAACCCAAAGGAGTACAGGAGGATCAACAACTGAAATATCTAATTTGTTGGTGGCATAGTTTAACTGATTCGTACCTGATGAGCTCCCTCTGGAGAGCGCCGCCCTCCTTGGTCCTCCGGTGGGATGTGGCACCGAAGCCGGTGGTGACACCGTAGCTGTCGGTGCCGTTGGCCATGCTATTCATGACCCAGTCACTGCTCTCCTTGACGCGGCCGCGGGCTGATTCATCGAGCTCCACCCTGGTATCACTACCGGCGGCCACAGCGGCGACCATGGCGATGGTCAGGCTGGCACCCTCCATGGTCACCACCGGCCTACGGTACTCCTCGACCATCTGCTTCACGGCGTCCAAATGGCTCCCGGACAGCCCCTCCGCCGCCTTCCCCCAGTTCAGCGGGTCAGCCCGCGCAGGCTGCGCCACGCACAAGCTGTTGCCGTTGCCAGCGACCTGCCCGTTCTCGCACTCCATCGAGATATGCCGAGAGAAGTAAGCTAGAAACTTGTCAGCTGGAAAGTCTGTGTATCTGGATGAAGCTTGATCAGGATGTACTCTGTAAGTGGTAGACGGACTTGCGCTGAAGTGGAAGGCGAAGGAGGCTCTTGTTGGAGAGGAATGGTGGGAGAGGATGGGTTAAATAGGCAGCGAAGCTAGGCAGGGCGAGTGGGTGGGTGTGGACTTGACCGCTGGATTTGTCTTAGGCAGGGTTGGTGTATTCTTTCTTGTGTTAGTCATGCATGCAACAACCCAGTTTGCTCTTAGGAGAAACGAATCTAGCTACTTGGTCCAAGCCACTCGATATAATGGTGAAGGCCGGCAGTTTTGTCGATAATTGGAACGTTTCAAACAAGAGTGCTGGCTACCTCCACAATGCATAAACTACTATAGGAAATCTTATAAAAAACAGCTACGGTCTTTGCTTTGACAAAGTATCTGTGACTCGTCCAAAAGCGAGTGGGGTTCTGCATGCTCTGGACAACACGACTTGTTATCTGCTAATGATTCAACAGAGCTTTCACAGTTTCACTAGTTTTTTGTGTGGCTCGACGAAGCCCGCATATATTATTCCATTTTTTAAACTTAAGCTTGCACGTGCTCGGTCCCAGCGCGCTGCATGTATGCCGCCGTGTGAAACATAAAGTGCCACTTGACTTGAGTTTGCTCAGTGGAAATGATTTCTTAGAAAACACAACGGCGATCCTCTCGTCAGTCATCCGCGTGCCACCGAAAATTAGGACCAGGTATGCGTGAGTGGTCAAGTCGTTGGTCACACCAAGTCATGTGTGTCTATATTTCATCGCTGATTTAGCCAAGTTCCCGCCAGATCTTTCTTTGCTTCAAGATTCGCGCGAGAAGTGGCGTGTCTTGTTTTGTCAGGGGACAGCGAGGGTTTCTAAGTGGGCTGGGTTTTAGGGGCGCCTTTTTTCGTTTGTTTTTATTTTCTTTTGTTTCTCCATTATCCTGATTTTTTTTCAGCTTTTATACTGTAGATCTGGGGGGATTTGTTGGTTCCAGTAGGTTTTGTTAAGGGAGCACCCTGTGTACACATGTATAGGCTGTAGTCCAGAGCCGTGTAAGGCCCAGGCCCATGTAACCCTCTACTTCTAGCTTCTTCCTCTCCATACAGAAACTCTGCTTTTTGTCTATCTTTCACAATATTGAACATGGTATTAGAGCCAGCGAACCCTAGCTTCCGTCTGCCGCCGCCACACACGGAGCCGTCGTCAGCGAGGTGATTCCGGCGAGATCCTTCGTCCAGCAACGTCCTTAACTTTGGTTCCCCCTGTATTCATCGTCATCTCGTGGGAACTGCTCTCCCGTAGCTCCCCGTGCGTCTTCCCCGCTGACCTGTGGTTGGCTTCTTGCGCCATCGCCGGCCTTCCAGCAAGCCGGTGCGACATCTCCGCCAAGCCGTTGCCTTCGCATCGGAGGTTTGCTGCTCTATCAAGCAGCTCCTCCTCTATCAAGCAGCAGCTGCTCTGTACGTATTGGGAACATGCTCCCTATCAGCTGGTCTGCTTAATTCTGTTATGCTCCAGTAACTGAAGAGGTTTCAATTGCTTGATTTGCTCTCCAGTTAGCTGTTGCCTTGTGGTGCTTTGCTAATTTGGCCTCTGAACTTGCTCCTACTCTGTTCAATCATTGATGTGGCTGCTGGGATTAGTTTTTCCCCCTTTTGCTAGAGGTCCTTGCTGCCATGGCGAAGAATGATTTTGGATTAGGAGCTGGTTCAATGTCCATAGACATCAAACTTGATGGTACAAATTACAGGGAATGGGCTTTCTTGGCTAAAACAATCTTAAGGGCAGCAGGTTTTGTCTCACACTTGTCTGATGATCCACCTAGTCCTATTGATGATGCAGCTGGGAAATCTTGGCAAAAGATTGATGATCGTGTCATGGGCGCTTTAGTTCTGGGTGTTCATCCCTCACTCAGAATGAGTCTTGAGCATCACACTTCAGCCAAAGAAATGTGGAAGTATTTTGAGCAGCGGTACATTCAGCCTAGCGGTGCTCTCCATTTTTCACTGTTGCAGAATTTACACAACACTCAGCAGCAGCAAGACATGTCCATCGAAGAATATTATGGGGCTTTTACTCGCATTACTGGTCAGCTATGTTCCATGGTTCCGAAGAGTAGTGTTGGATGTAAGTCGTGTGTGGCCAAGGAAGAATATGAGCATCGGACTCTTGTCTTTCAGTTTGTGATGGGTCTGAAACAAGACTTTGAGAACATTCACACTCAGTTGCTTAGTCGTACAACTCCTCCTACCTTGACAGAGGCACTTGCTAGCTTGATTGCTGAGGAGACTCGTCTTCATTCCCTTGCTACCACTTCAACACCTTCTCTACACAGTGTTCTGGCTTTTCCTCAGCGGCCAAGTGCTTCTAGGGCTGCACCTTCAGGTGCTTTCTGCTCGCACTGCAAGAGGACAGGACACTGACCTGATAATTGCTTCCAGCTTCATCCAGAGCTATTAGACGAGTATCGTGCAAGAAGAGACCTGCAGCGTCGTGCAGCCACCAAATCTCAGTCTCGGTCTTTGAGGCCGTCTACAGCGACTGTCACCGAGCCGCCTGCAATGAGTGCTTCTGTGTCTGCTCTCACTCAGTCTGCATCTACTTCTGCACATCCTTGGGTCTTGGACTCTGGAGCATCTTTTCATGTGACCTCCGATCGCTCACAGCTTGTGTCTTGCCAGCCTGCGCAAGATGGTGCCTCTGTTCAGACTGCCGATGGTACACCTTATTCTGTCACTCATCGGGGTTCACTTTCCACATCAAAATTTTTTGTTTCTTCCATATCTTTTGTTCCTCAATTGTCCATGAATCTTATGTCAGTTGGTCAAATTACCGACATGAACTGTTTTGTTGGTTTTGATCCCTCTTTTTGTTATGTGCAGGATCGTCAGAGCAAGAGGATCATTGGAACTGGCCATCGCCGTAGAGGATCCTCGTCCCTCTACGTTCTTGACTACTTACACCTTCCTTCAGCTTCCACCGCTTCCGTGATTCCGTCTGCTGCATCAACAAGGAGATCCACTTTGTCGTTTTCTTTTGCCCAGTGGCACCATCATTTAGGTCACCTATGTGGTTCTCGTTTATCCACTCTTGTTCAACAGGGTGTTTTGGGTCGTGTACCTATAGGTGTTGGTTTCCACTGTAAGGGTTGTAAGCTAGGGAAACAAATACAACTTCCATACTCTTCCAGCACTACTCATTCTAGTCATCCTTTCGATTTAGTGCACTCTGATGTATGGGGTCCCTCTCCCTTTGTTTCCAAAGGTGGTCACAAACATTATGTTATATTTGTTGATGATCACTCCCGATATACTTGGGTATATTTTATGAAGCATCGTTCTCAATTGATTTCTATATACCAAGGTTTTGTGCGTATGATCCGTGCTCAATTCTCTAGTGCTATTCGTGTTTTTCGTTCTGACTCTGGAGGGGAGTATCTATCTACTGCTTTTCGTGAGTTTCTCTCTTCTGAGGGTACTCTCCCTCAGCTCTCATGTCCTGGTGCTCATGCTCAGAATGGTGTTGCTGAGCGTAAGCATCGCCATATTATTGAGACAGCCCGCACCCTTTTGATTTCTTCATTTGTCCCTATTCATTTCTGGGGTGAAGCTATCTCAACTGTTGTCTACCTTATAAATGTGCAACCTTCTTCTCGTCTTCAGGGAAAGTGTCCTGGTGAGGTTTTGTTCGGTTCTCCTCCCATGTATGACCATCTTCGTGTTTTCGGCTGTACTTGCTATGTTCTTCTAGCGCCTCGTGAGCGTACCAAGCTAACTGCACAATCTGTTATGTGTGTTTTTCTTGGATACAGTCTTGAGCATAAGGGTTACCGTTGTTACGATCCTTCTGCTCGCCGCATTCGCTTTTCTCGTGATGTCACTTTTGTTGAGGATCAACCCTTCTTCTATTCCGATTCAACTAGATCATCATCCTCGACCACTTTAGAGTCTACCTCATTTCTTTCTCTTCCACCAATCTTTTCAGATGAATTTGTCTCTGGTCAGCCATCATCTGTCTTGACATCAGATCCACCTTCATCACATGTGTCATCTCCCCTTTTGCCAGTTCCAACTCCAAAATTTCTTCCATCAGCTCCACCTCTAGATAGCCTTCCTTTCCATTACAGCCGCCGCCCTCGAGTTCCATCTGATATACAATCATCTGTTCCCTTGTCTTCTTCTCCTCCGGCCAGTACTATTGATCATTGCACTGGCGATTCCTCCCAGACAACAAGGTATGCTCTTCGTGATCGTTCCTCTCTTGAGATTCCTGACAGATACAAAGAGGACTTCTGTGTAGGGGCAGTGTATGAGCCTAGCACTTACCATGAGGCAGTTGTGTCACCTGAGTGGCAAGTGGCGATATCTGATGAGCTTGCAGCCCTAGAGTGTACTGGTACATGGGATCTGGTACCATTACCTCCTGGGTCTGTCCCTATCACTTGCAAATGGGTGTACAAGGTGAAAACCAAGTCAGATGGTTCTGTTGAACGCTATAAGGCCCGACTAGTTGCAAGAGGTTTTCAACAGTCCCATGGGAGAGATTATGATGAGACTTTTGCTCCAGTTGCTCATATGACTTCCGTTCGCACTTTGATTGCTGTGGCTGCGAATAGGTCATGGAAGATTTCTCAAATGGATGTGAAGAATGCCTTTCTTCATGGCGATCTGCATGAGGAAGTTTATATGCAGCCACCTCTGGGTATTGAGGTTCCACCAGGTCATGTTTGTCACCTTCGAAAGGCTCTTTATGGGCTCAAGCAAGCCCCTCGTGCCTGGTTTGAGCGGTTCAGTTCAGTGGTTCAAGCCGCTGGTTTTTCTCCTAGTGAGCATGACCCTGCACTCTTCATTCATACATCTAAGCATGGTCGTACATTACTTCTGCTTTATGTAGATGACATGTTGATCACTGGAGATGATGTTGGGTATATTGCTTTTGTTAAAAAGAAGTTGAGTGAGCAATTCAAGATGTCAGATTTGGGGCCTCTCAGTTATTTTCTAGGAATTGAGATCGAGCACACAGATGATGGTTACTATATCTCCCAACAAAAGTATACTCAAGATTTGATTTCTCGCTCGGGTATTACCGACTCACGCACTGCTGTGACACCCATGGAGATTCATCTGCAGTTGCGTCCTACTGATGGCACTCCTCTTGAGGATCCCTCTCGGTACCGTCACATTGTAGGCAGTCTGGTGTATCTTACAGTGACAAGGTCTGACATTGCTCATGCAATCCATATTCTCAGTAAATTTGTCAGTGTTCCTACCTCAGTTCATTATGGCCATCTACTTCGAGTGCTTCGATATTTAAGGGGGACTGCATCCCGCCGCTTGTTCTATGCTCATTCGAGTCAGCTGCAGCTTCATGCTTATTCCGACTCCACTTGGGCAAGTGACCCAGTCGATCGTCGCTCTGTCACTGGCTATTGCATATTTCTTGGGACGTCTCTTATTGCATGGAAATCCAAGAAGCAAACTGCAGTGTCACGCTCTAGCGCCGAGGCAGAGCTTCGGGCACTTTCTACTACGACATCTGAGATTGTGTGGCTTCGTTGGCTATTGGCTGATCTTGGTGTTCCATGCCCTACACCCACAACTCTTCTTTGCGACAATACTGCTGCCATTCAGATTGCTAATGATCCAGTGAGGCATGAGCTGACCAAACACATTGGTGTGGATGCCTCCTTCACTCGATCTCATTGCCAACAATCAACTATTAATCTCCAGTATGTCCCAACAGAGCTTCAAGTTGCAGATTTCTTCACAAAGGCTCAAACTAGAGATCAGCATAGGTTTCACATTTGCAAACCAGTAGGTTGGATTAAGCAGAGATCTAAGGGGGTTCTCCCTGTTCCAGTAGTTTGGACCAAGTAGAGATTAGTAGTTTCTTTCTTCCAGTAGTCAAAAAGTAGTTTCGATCAGCAGAGATTAGGATGTTTTATTTTCCATTTCCCCATTCTAGCAGATCATATCCCCATGTACGAGTGCCCTTTTTTGTGTGTGTTCCTGTTTGCCATACTTTTTTCTAGCAGAGAGAATATCCCCTGTGTGTCCCTTCTTTTTTGTGTTCTTTTTTGCTATTGACTTCCTCGACCCCACACCCTTGACTACACAATGGGTGAGAGTGACTAATAACCCAATACTGGACTGGCACGAAATCACGGAAGCAGGAATATATTTATGAGAAACATGACCATGAAGCCAGAGAGGTACAACTGACTATGCTTACCCTTTTCAATTCATTCCAATGCAAATTTAAGTTCCTTGATGTTTTTAAAAAATTAAGTACAACTTGACATATTGCATGACCTTATTTTCTTAATTCAATGTAAGGTTTCTATGCATGAAATTTAAGCTTTGTACCAAATTGATGTGATATGCTTTTGTGCAGGACTATAGATTTGTGATATATGACTATGAAAAGCCAACCTTTGGCCCATCAGAATGAAGAGACAAATCAAAAGAGACATAGGGTGATTTAGGAGGGAATAATGAAGAGCCATATATCTTCTACAAGTCCATCTATGGGGAGATGTTCATGGAGCCTTCAGCTCATCAGAATGTAGAGAAAATCCAAAGGAGACATCCAGAGACTTGGGAAAGGGGACCAAGAAAGAGACATGTTTCCTTGACATCCCTACATATATATATCATCAGATATCCATGGAGCAGAATATCGTGGGAAGTTTTCAAGCTCTCTCTCAGCAATTTCAGGTAAGAACTACAAATATCTTATTTCAATACTCCCATGTGCAAAGCGACATTGACCATGCGATACCCATCATTGATTCTTGTTCACATGTACAACTCCCTGAAGCAAAAGTTATGGTGAATTTGGGGAACATATATAGGATATCATTTTCAGTTCCTTCCAGTTTCGTCTGATTATAAACATGTTGTTAGAAATAGTTTATCTATGCATGGAGTATGTGATAATCTCGAGAATACATCAAAACAGGGATTGCATTATTTTTCTAATTAGCATAAGTGAGATAGATTATTTGGATTTAATTACTTCAGCTGATTTCATTTAAGCATACTGTGAAAGATCTCTTATAATGGAATTTGCATTTTCTTACAAGGTTTACAAAACGTAAAGAGAAAAAGGCGCCCGAGGCTATATCCGTTTAGACTTACTTATAAGCATTCAGGAACAGAGAGAGACAAGTCATCTGCATTAGAGCATTAAAATCAAACCAAAACATTTTACAATCATGCTTCCATTACATGTCAGACTAGAATGGGTCACCAGAAAACTGAAATAGAAAAAGAATTCATATAGAAGGCATGACATCATATCGATATAACTAGCAACTACAGAGAGACAACAGAACAGTAACTTAATTTGAAGGCATCATGTCCTCCTTCCTCACACCTTACAGACGTTTGATCTCAAAAAAGGACCGCTATAATTATCACGATTTTTTTATCATATACTGCACTCTTTTAGCTTACATCATATAAATTGTACAAGTCATGCAGTTGCATTTTTTGGCAAGAACATGGCAGCTCTGTAAGAATGTTCCAACTTACCAAACATCGATTTTTGAGAAAATGCAATTGAAAAAAATACTATCACTTCAGCTAAGAAGATCCATAGCATTCTGAAATCTGAAGCACACTGTCTTCTCTTCAGTTTCTTGATCCTCTGTTCAGCAGATAGGCAAGGGCTCACCGTTCCACTCTTTGAGGCACTCGAGCAGCCCATCGATGTGCTTGCCCTGGTTCATGGCGACGAACACCTTGTCCACCTCTTCCCCAGGAGACCGCGTCTTCTCTCCAGTCAAGTACTCAGTCCCAAGCTCCTTGCGCACAAACCGGTAGAGTGGGTACGACCGGCATTCGGTAATACGGTTCTGCTGCGCGGCGGTGCCGTTCTCCACTGAGGTCCGTGCAGCCTCGACCTCCCTTGGTAGAACTGCACGGAGCTCCTGCTCGAACGCGGCAAGCTTGGCAAACACCGACGTCTCCACATCGCGCTCGGCCTCACCGTTGGCCAAGGCGTGCTCGATGAGAACTGCACGCAGCTTTTGCATCAGTGGGTAGTTGGAGCTGCAAGGGTCATCTGCATATGCGAACACCGCCTCACGGTCGATCGTGAGCAGCAAGTCCTTCTCGCAGAAGCGTGCGTTGTGGAGATGTCCATTGTTGTTGGTGCTGAGTGTCTTCCTGGCTGCAATCTTCACACAGCTCTTGACGGCATCCTTGATATTCTCCTCGAGGTGACGGAGGTCAATGGCCTGGCACAAGGCGACCATGAATGTAGAGGACATGAGCTTGAGTATGTCAATGGCCTCGGCGGTCTTCCTGGAGGAGATGAGACCAAGAGAGTTGACATCTTGGTTGTGTTGCTCAGCGCTTTGGACATGGTTGGTCACCGGGTTGCCTAAGAACTGGAGCTCGGAGCAGTATGAGGCCATGGCAATCTCAGCACCCTTGAAACCATAGTCCAAACTCGGGTTGCGCCCGCCAGAGAGGTTGGAAGGTAGACCGTTGTTGTAGAAGTCGTTTACCAGCTCTGAGAACTGCGCAAACATGAGCTTGCCGATCGCAGCAATGGCGAGCCTTGTGTTGTCCATGGACACGCCGATAGGTGTGCCCTGGAAGTTTCCGCCGTGGATGGCCTTTCCACGGGAGACGTCGATGAGTGGGTTGTCATTGACGGAGTTGATCTCCCGCTCGATCGACTTGGTTGCAGCACGGATGACCTCAATCTGGGGTCCAAGCCACTGCGGCGATGTGCGGAGCGCATACCTATCTTGCTTTGGCTTCATCAACGGGTCAAGCTCGCCGAGCTTCTTTGCGAGTGCCATGTAGGAGCTTCCTTCGAGGATGTGCTCCATGATGGCGGCGGCCTCGATCTGCCCAGGGTGGTGCTTCAGCTTGTGGGTCAAGTGGTCGGTGTACTCCGGCTTGCCGTTCATGACCTCGCAGAAGACAGCCGATAGAACCTCCGCAAGGAGGCTGAGGATGTTAGCCTCGAAAAGCACCATGGACGCAAGCCCGGAGCCCACTGCCGTGCCGTTCACCATGGCAAGCCCTTCCTTGGGCTGCAGCTCAAAGAAGCCATGCTGGATGCCGGCGATCTTGAATGCCTCCGCCGCGTTAACCCTGCTACCATCCGGAGCAGTGGCCACGGAGTTTGCCCGACCGGTCACCAGGCCTGCGATATAGGAAAGCGGGACGAGGTCGCCGGAGGCGGTGATCGTGCCCCGGAGTAGCAGGCATGGTGTCACATTGGCGTTGAGAAGCGCAGCGACCGTCTCGAGGATCTCAAAGCGGATGCCGGAGTACCCCTGGAGCAGAGTGTTGACACGGACAAGCATCGCCGCCCTCGTCGCTGCGGCGGGCAGAACGTGGTCGTGGCCACCGGTACCGAAGGCTCCGGCATTAAGAAATCTGAACAGACAAGAAGTGCAAGAAAATAATAAGGTTTCCAAAACTCAGAGGTACACATGATCAACAAACAAGTGAAATAAACTACTCCTACTAATATGTTGGTCGTTTAATTCAATTGGTTTGTACCTGATGAGCTCCCGCTGGAGAGCTCCTCCCTCCTTGGTCCTCCGGTGGGAGGTGGCACCAAAGCCGGTGGTAACGCCGTAGCTGTCAGTGCCGTTGGCCATGCTGTTCATGACCCAGTCACTGCTCTCCTTGACACGGCCACGGGCAGACTCGTCGAGCTCCACCCTGGTGTCGCTGCCGGCTGCCACAGCGGCAACCATGGCAATGGTCAGGCTGGCGCCCTCCATGGTCACCACCGGCCTACGGTACTCCTCCACCATCCGCTTCACCGCGTCCAAGTGGCTCCCGGACAGCTCCTCGGCCGCCTTCCCCCAGTTCAGGGGGTCGGCCCTGGACGGCTGCGCCACGCACAAGCCATTGGCGTTCTCAAACTCCATCGGGATGTGCAAGTAAGTTCTAAAGCGAGTAAGCTGGAGGCTGGGCGGGTGTATGTGTGTGGCTCTGGATGAATTCTGGTAGATGGACTTGCACTAAAGAGAGCTCAAATTGCAGAAGAAGGTGAGGGAGGCTCTTCTTGGAGAGGAAAGGAGGGGGAGGAGGGGTTAAGTAGGCAGCAGCTTGGGTAGGGTGGGTGTGGGTGGTGGGTTGGTGTGGACTTGGAGGGTGGGTTTGAATGGACTTATTCCGGGGAAGAAGATGGTTGGTGCGGGGTAAGAGAGATTACCAACTGTTGTACTGTTGTTAATCGGTAATCATGCATGCTTGCATCTGGATTATTGTGTGGGGTTCTGTTTAAACTTAGGCTAGGTTTTGTTCTCCAAAGCGAGTAGGGTTCTGCCAGTGGTTCCTAAGCTTTCACTACAGTAGTATTTTTGTGTGGGTGCGACGAACCCCACATATATCTATTTAAACTCGAGCTTGCACTCCAGTATTTTCTAATGCAAGTAGGGCAGACGATTACCCTCGTGTTTCACGAAGGGTTGTCTTAAAATGAGACGATCCACCCTCAGACCTCAGTCCCGCTAGATGGTCAGTCAGTCGTGTACTCATTTTGTTCCCTCAGTGATCAATTGTAAGCTTCATCCAAAGAAAAGGAAACCAACATTTCCTGTTTATTCGCTTCACACAGACTTGACTCTGCAAAGTGGACAAGATTCCCCAGAAAAACTGCGGTCATCCTCTTGCGCATCCGCTCAAACATCACCATCGTGAACGGCGATCGCAATCATGTTTATTCATGACTCAGTGGAAATGATTCCCCTTTCTTCTTTGATAAAGGGCGATTTTATAAACCCAAAATGTAGCATGGAAATGATTTCCTGTAAATTACTTCATTCGCATCGCATACATACATGTCAGATTCTTGATTAAGTTGAGGTTCTGGCTATCGGAAATATTGAGCACACCAACCGGGCGTTCATGGTCTGATATTTGACTTGTTTTGTGAGCAGGTTGATACTTGACTTTGTCCATGATTGCCAACAACTCCGGTTATTATTAGTGCTCGATTTCTTTACCGGGACTTCTAACATTGGTCAGAGATATAGAGGCATCGTGTGGTACTAATAATTGTACAATAATTAGCTATGCACAAGTATGTCCTGAGAATTTTACCAACCATAAGGATTTCCTCGGTGGGTTGGTGATACGCGTAAAAAAGCATTCGCAGGACGAGTTCAACAGTTGAAGTGGCAAACCAAACTAAGCAATTGTCTATGGCCGAAAGTACCCTTCTGAGCTTGAGCTCAAATGAGCTCATGTGAACGGTAAAATCAAAATAAAAAATCAACATTCTTGAATTTTTATATGGTAAACTTAGTGTTTGCAAATTTTCATCATTAGATTATATTCGTGGAAGACGTGTAAAAAAATCAATGGTCCAAATTACTTTCGAAAAGTATTTTCAGAGCATCGATTTTGTTTTGCCATCAATCTGGTCGACGATGCGGCGCGGTGTTGCCGGTGGCTTGGCGGCTGCTCGGGGTGTGTCGGACGTGTGGCGGCTGCGTGGATCCCTCTCGGATCTAACGTGGTGGTGTGGTCCTACATGGTGGCGTTGCGCGGGCTCCTCCAGGTGACGGCGACACTTTGGCGGCGGTGGTCCATGACACAGCTCACGGCGATGGCCCGGGGTGGTCTCGCGGCTGGTCGTGGCGGCGCCGATCTGATAGGTGGTTGTGAATGTCATTCAGTGGGTATTTCAGCTTTCACAGACCAAATTTCACAAATTTGACCCTGTTTTTTTCCTGGATTTTCATTTGCCTTTTCTTCTTTTTTGCTTTGGATTTCTCTCTCTGAATTTAATTCAAGAAAATGGTTAGCCATTTTTTTAATTTCAAAATTAGCATGAGCTTAACTAGTAAAATCTTTTCCAAACTATACTCTACGATATATGTCAAGCGCAAGCCATCCCTTGACCATTTTTTATTTCTTATTATTTTTAAGAAATTCCCTCTGTTTTGCACCTTTGTGAAGGAGCACCATCTAAGTCAGATTATTTGCTTCCTAGAAAATTATGGTGGTATCTTGTGATCATGTATATTCCCAATGTGCAAAATCATGATATCCTCCAAGTCAAATGTTTGCTTCCAGATTTTCTGTCGGAAAGCTAGCAAAATATAGCAAAAAATGTATCTTTCAAGCGGTGGCAGTGGCATGCATGCAGCCCGCTATGGCCAGACCACCTGCAAACTGGAATATCCCCATGTTTAAATAGAATATGTGGGGTTGGTCGACAAAATACTACTCCCTCCGTTCATTTTTGTAAGACATTTTAGACATTTAAGACATCATCTAAAACGGTTCAATTTCAGTTCAATTTCATGTTTAAATGTCCTAAACGACTTACAAAAATGAACAGAGGAAATAGTGAAAGTAAAAACATTGTCCATGAATCATTAGCAGATAACAACTCTCGTTGTCCAGAGCATGCAGAGCCCCACTCGCTATGGAGTCACACACTTTGTCAAAGCAGAGACCCTGCGTAGATTTCCTATATAGTAGTTTATGTATCGTGGAAGCAGCCAGCACGCTTGTTTGAAACATTCCAATTGTGGACAAAAAGACACATGTTTACATTAGTAGAGCTGCACGTTCATAACTCAAGAGCTAGGTCGCTGCATGATTAGCAGAGGAATGCACCTGGTTAAATTAACACACAAGCACATGATGCATGGCATGATTAACACCGAACACTTAGCATGTGAGGGCGCAAGAAAATGGAGCACATGACTCGGCCTCTCTTCTTCCCCGCACCAACCATCTTGCGCACCTGCCACCATCGTCAAGCGGTCAAAACCACACCAACCCACACCCGGCACCCACCCTGCCTACTTAACCCTTCCTCAACCTCCATTCCTCTCCAAGAAGAGCTCACCTTCATCTGCAACTTGAGCTCTCTCCAGCGCAAATCCGCCTACGGCCTACCAGAATTCATCCAGCGCAAGACCTGCCAGCTTCTAGCTTACCTGTTTCCCTACTTCTTTGCACATCACGATGGAGTGCGACAACAGAGCGCACGTCGCCGCCAACGGCGATGGCTTGTGCGTGGCGCAGCTTGCGCGGGCCGACCCGCTGAACTGGGGGAAGGCGGCGGAGGAGCTGTCTGGGAGCCATCTCGACGCGGTGAAGCGGATGGTGGAGGAGTACCGTAGGCCGGTGGTGACCATGGAGGGCGCCAGCCTGACCATCGCCATGGTCGCCGCGGTGGCCGCCGGCAGCGACACCAGGGTGGAGCTCGACGAGTCCGCCCGCGGCCGCGTAAAGGAGAGCAGCGACTGGGTCATGAACAGCATGGCCAATGGCACCGACAGCTACGGCGTCACCACCGGCTTCGGTGCTACTTCTCACCGGAGGACCAAGGAGGGGGGTGCTCTCCAGAGGGAGCTCATCAGGTACGTATTCATTCAAGTGAACAACTTAGAAATGAGTGATCATCTGTGTGTCTCTGGTTATATATGGAAGCCTTATTTGTTTTGCCTATTTCTTGTCTCTTCATCAGATTTCTTAACGCCGGAGCCTTCGGCACTGGTGGCCACAACCATGTCCTCCCCGCCGCGACGACAAGGGCTGCGATGCTAGTCCGCGTCAACACCCTGCTCCAGGGGTACTCCGGCATCCGCTTCGAGATACTCGAGACGATCGCCAAACTTCTCAACGCCAACGTGACGCCATGCCTGCCACTCCGGGGAACGATTACCGCGTCTGGTGACCTCGTCCCGCTTTCCTATATTGCGGGCCTGGTGACCGGCCGGGCAAACTCCATGGCCACGGCTCCAGACGGCAGCAAGGTTAACGCAGCCGAGGCGTTCAAGATCGCCGGCATCCAGCATGGCTTCTTCGAGCTGCAGCCCAAGGAAGGGCTTGCCATGGTGAATGGCACGGCTGTTGGCTCGGGGCTCGCGTCCATGGTTCTTTTCGAGGCTAACATCCTCGGCGTCCTTGCTGAGGTTCTGTCGGCAGTTTTCTGCGAGGTGATGAATGGCAAGCCGGAGTACACCGACCACTTGACCCACAAACTGAAGCACCACCCTGGGCAGATTGAGGCTGCCGCCATCATGGAGCACATCCTTGAAGGAAGTTCCTACATGGCACTTGCGAAGAAGCTCGGCGAGCTCGACCCGTTAATGAAGCCAAAGCAAGACAGGTATGCGCTTCGCACTTCGCCGCAGTGGCTTGGCCCCCAAATTGAGGTCATCCGTGCTGCCACGAAGTCGATTGAGCGGGAGATCAACTCCGTCAACGACAACCCACTCATCGACGTCTTCCGTGGCAAGGCCATCCACGGCGGAAACTTTCAAGGCACGCCTATCGGCGTGTCCATGGACAACACAAGGCTCGCCATTGCCGCTATCGGCAAGCTCATGTTTGCGCAGTTCTCGGAGCTGGTGAATGACTTCTACAACAACGGTTTGCCTTCAAACCTCTCTGGCGGCCGTAACCCGAGCTTGGACTATGGCCTCAAGGGTGCTGAGATAGCCATGGCCTCGTACTGCTCTGAGCTCCAGTTCCTAGGCAACCCGGTGACCAACCATGTCCAGAGCGCGGAGCAACACAATCAAGACGTCAACTCTCTCGGTCTCATATCTGCTAGGAAGACCGCCGAATCCATTGACATACTAAAGCTCATGTCCTCTACATTCTTGGTCGCGTTGTGCCAGGCCATTGACCTCCGCCACCTCGAGGAAAATGTCAAGGATGCGGTCAAGAGCTGTGTGAAGACGGTGGCCAGGAAAACACTAAGCACCAACAACAATGGTCATCTCCACAATGCACGCTTCTGCGAGAAGGACCTGCTGCTCACAATCGACCGCGAGGCGGTATTCACGTACGCAGACGACCCTTGCAGCGCCAACTACCCACTGATGCAGAAGATGCGAGCTGTTCTTGTGGAGCACGCCTTGGCCAATGGTGATGCCGAGCACGATGTGGAGACATCGGTTTTTGCCAAGCTTGCCATGTTTGAGCAGGAGCTCCGTGTTGTGCTGCCGAAGGAGGTCGAGGCTGCCCGGAGTGCTGTGGAGAATGGCATCGCTGCGCAGCAGAACCGCATCACCGAGTGCCGGTCGTACCCGCTCTACCGATTCGTCCGCAACGAGCTTGGGACTGAGTACTTGACTGGGGAGAAGACGCGATCTCCTGGCGAAGAGGTGGACAAGGTGTTCATCGCCATGAACCAGGGAAAGCACATCGACGCGCTGCTCGAGTGCCTCAAGGAGTGGAATGGTGAACCCCTACCTATCTGCTGAACAACCTATCAGAATTTGAAGAGAAGATAGTGTGCTTCAGATTTTAAAGGCTCGGAATGTTCTTAGTTGATAAATGAAAATAATGTTTTTCCATTGTATTTTCTAGAAAGGTTATGTTTGAAAAGTCGTTCTTACAGAGCTGCCATGTTGTTGCGAAAATATCAACTGCATGAATTAAGTGGTATATATATAGCCAGTACAACTTCTGTGATGTAAGTTAAAAAGGTATAGTATAAACATTCCTGATAGAAGTACTGGTTCCTTTTTTGAGATTAAATGGTCTGGTGGAGGCTACTCTGAACAGTGCAAAGAGTCTATCGTTCGCATGCCATTGCCATTACGGTGTGAGGACTAAGGACACGGTGCATCAATAATTCAAAGTTGGTGCAAGGGCTACTACTCCCTCCGTTCTAAATTACTATCGCAGAAATGAATGTATCTAGAACTAAAGTACATCTAGATACATCCATACTTACGACAAGTAATTCGGAACGAAGGGAGTAGATAGCAGACCGGCAAAAGGTGCCTACAAAGTCACTGGACTGTGGTGTCTTCGTAGTTGCAATGCCTTCTCTGAATTTTTATTTTGTTTCACTTTTCTGTTTACAAATTTCAGTCTGGCATAGTAATGAATAAGGATTGCAATCTTTTGGTTTTCCTGCTCTGATGCAAATGATCTGTCTGTCTATGTTCTGAAAGGTCACGGAAAAAAGAAGGCTGAAAGAGAATTCAAAATCAACATGCAGATAAACATATGACCCGGAATACACTAAATCCATAGCTTATTCATTTAAATTGATATTCACAACGATTTTGCAATCTTGTCCTAGGTACCGTGCTTACAACTGCCACAAGTCTAATAGGACTATAGATAACTGAATGAAACCAGAAGAAGAAAAACATCAATCTTCTTGGTATTTGCTTTGTATAGAACACAGGGATCTTCGGGTTTCCAGAGATCACATAATGATGTTCTAATTCTAGTGTTACTGTGCTTACTTATGACACTTGACAATGAAAGAACATAGTGAACAAAACCATAATCCAGAAGGAACATATAATTCTTCTTGCTATTTTCATAGCACAATTAGCATGGGACATATAAGTCCAGTCGAAACAGCCAAAATAAAATGGGAATAAAAACCTTCCTGGCGCCTTAGGTGTTCATAGGAAAGACACGACTGATGTGCTGAAAGAACCATGGCTTTATGTCAATATATAGTTAGATAGATTTCTCAAACAAAAAAAAAACTAGATAGATTTGTTTGGATCTAATTTAATTAAACTTCCTCGTCTCTCCTTGGTGATTTTTCATGACACCAGGGTGGATGCAAAGGAGACATAAAGGGGCGGTATATAGAAAATAAATGAACAAAAACACAAGAAACGACACCAACCTTGTTATATGATTTGCATAGCACACAATTATCCTGTGGCTTCCAAGGTGTCTGTCGCATATTGATGTTCTTTAGAAATACTCGCATGTTGAATTTGCAATCCCGGTGTTGTCAGGCTCTAACAATCAGAGAATACAGTAAATGGACAAAACCACAAAGAACAAATATTCCTTGTCTGTATGTAGCACAACTGGCATGGGACTCATAATCCAGTAAGAAAACAAGACAAAATAAAATCCTTCATGGCGCCTAGATGATCATACGGAAGACATAACTGAACCAGGTTCACAAACAAAGTATTTAAGAAGAAAAAAACGAAGAGCTGGAAGCATGATGATATAGCTAGATAGAGTTGCTTGAATTTTAATTTAATTCAGCCTCCTAATCTCTCCTTGGCGATTTTTCATGACGCCAGGTCGGTGCCTCCTCCGACCCGGTGGATGCAGTGGAGCGTAGTCTTCGTCTTCGTCGTAGTCCTCATCAACCTCCTCCTCGTAGGTGTGACTATGCCCTTGTTTTTCAGCTGTTGCCTGTAGTCTTTCTGTGTCTCGAGCATCCTCAGTTGCATGTCCTCCACGACCTCATCCGTATTGGCCCTGGTGGCATAATAGCATGCGGCCAGCTCTGGGCACTTTTTGATAACGCTATCTGGCCACACTCCGTCCTTTGGGGCAACGGCTTGTAACTCATGACATATTTCACATCGCTCTCAGGCACCACACGCAGGATCTTCTTTTTCTTCTTTTGTGCTGGATCTGCAGGGCTGCCTGCCGACTCGACCGACGGCTTGTCACCACCCACCTTGATTTCTTGATCCTGCAAATCCACCACCTCCTCCTCCTCGACGGAACTTGAAGATGAAGTTGCCATTGGGATCTGCACTGCGATAAATTGTTCGGGTGAGAAACCAGGCGCCTCTGGACGCATATTTATACAGGGGCGAGCGCGAGCGATTCGATTCGAATCCCATCGGAAGTCTGCTCGACTCCTTGTCGGAGTCCAAGTCCTAAAATCGATATATATACTTCAAAACAAAAGAGTATCTATCCAATTCGCCGCCGCAGTCGGCAGATGATCATCCGGATCACAGCTCCACAGATCTGGAACTAGTATTCTTATTAGGATTGGAATCGGGTACACGAATACGAAGCAGAAATCAGGGACATAACTAAATCAAACATGAATACGAAGCATTTACTTGTTTTTTTTGTGGGCAACTGATAGGGAGTGAATTGCAGAAAACATAAACATTGAAGACTAGGGTTGCAGAAACCACAATTCTACAGTTTTGTACCCAAAACCACTAATTCCATCTCATTGCAAAAACCAGCCCCCCTTCCTTCGTCGCTCCCGCGAGTGATAAATGTACTGGTTCCATTTTTGAGATCAAATGGTCTGGTGGAGGCACACGGCATCTAATCTATCGTGCAAAGAATCTATCGTTCGCATGCCATTGCCATTACGGTGTGGGGCTGAGCCGTTGAGGACACGATGCATCAAGAAATCAAAGATGGTGCGAGGGCTAGTAGATTGCAGATCAGAAAGTAAAAGAATGTGCCTACAAAATATCTGGACTGTGTGGTGTCTTCGTAGTTGTGCTAGTTACATTAACACGATGCAAAACCTTCTCTGAATTTTTATTTTGCTTCAGCTATCTATTCTGAATTTTTATTTTGCTTCAGCTTTCTGTTTACAAAATTTCAGTCTGACATGTAATGGAATAAAAATTGCAGAGTCGTTTGGTTTTCCTGCTCTGATGCAGATGACCTGTCTCTCTGTGCTCTGATGCAGATATAGTATTCGTAGAGTACATTATATGGGAGGGAGGGAGTAGTTTCTAATCACAGAAATAAGAGGGCTGAAAGAGAGTTCAAAATCAGCAGGAATACACTAAATCCATAGGTGATTTTCACAATGATTTTGCAATCTTGTTCTTGGTCGTGCTTACAACTCCACAAGTCTAACAGCATTATAGATAACTGAATGAAACCACAAGAAAAAAATTATATCTTCTTGGTATTTGATTTGCATAGAACACAAGGAATGGGGTTTCCAGAGATCACATGATGATGTTGTAATTCGTGTTACTGCGCTTACTTACGACTCTTAACAACTAAAGAATACAGTAAATAACAAAACCACAAGGAACATATAATTTTTCTTGGTATTTGCATAGCACAATTAGCATGGCACATAAGTCCAGTCGAAATAGGCAAAAATAAACTCGGAAAGGCACGGCTGATAGCTGAAAGAACCACGACTTTATGTCAATATAGCTAGATAGATTTCTCAAACAAAAAAAAAACTAGATTGATTTGTTTGGATCTAACTTAATTTAGTTTCCTCGTCTCTCCTTGGTGATTCTTCATGACGCCGGGGCGGTGCCTCCTACGCCCTGGTGGATGCAAAGGAGCATAGTCTTTCTCTTCGTCGTAGTCCTCGTAGGTGACTATGCCCTTGGCCTCCAGCTGTTGCGCGTAGTCTTTCTGCAGCTCTAGCATCTCACGTTCATTGCTGTCCGCGACCTGGGTTGTGTGACTGTGTCGGCCTTCATCATGTAATAGCTTGCCGCCATCTCCGGGAGCATTCTGATCATATCTGCTGGCAACTCTACAGTGTAGGGCTTCGGCTCATAACTTATGACATATTTCACCTCGCTCGCTGGCACCACACGCAAGATCTTCTTCTTCTTCTTCTTCTTCTTCTTCTTGGTCGTCGCAGTTGCTGTCGTCGTCTCTGCGGCGGTTGCGCCCGGCTTGACTGCCGACGGCTCCTCATCGTTAGCCGCCGTGTTTTCCCAAACCTGCGAATCCAGCGTCTTCTCGGAAGACAAGGAACTTGGGATTGTGGCCATTGGGATCTCTCGCAGTGCAGCTGATCGTTTCGGCTGTTTGGATGCAAAACCAGCCGGGCGGGTCTTGATGCCTGTTTATACACAAGGCGAACGAGTCCTTGTAGGACTCCAAATTGTATAGGTGTGCAAGGAAGAGTATGATTCGATTTAATTGACTCCAAATTTGCACGCTTCCATATTTGGGTTTTTTTTTTTTGCACGCTTCCGTATCATACAAACAAGTTCACAAAAATCATTGGTTGAGTTGGTTAGGTGGACAGTGGTATCCCCAACCCATCAGGGTTCAAATCCTGGTGCTCACATTATTCCTGGATTTATTTCAGGATTTCCGGCGATGCGTTTTCAGTGGGAGGAGACGTTTCCGTCGACGACGAGACGCCTATGGTGACTTCGTAAATCTCAAGATAATATGCCGGCTCAGTCTCTCGGAGGTGTTCATAGGAATACGGTGTGCGTGTGTGCGTTCATAAGGGTAAGTGTATGCGCGTGTATATGAATGCTTGTGTTTGTACTGATGCTAAAAAAAAGAACGGACAAAATTAACAAGATTCCATCCAGCGGACGTCATGGGAAAATCCTAGGCAAACGTTTAAATCCGGCGGACCGGCCGACTCGCTGTCATGCGTGTACGCTCATGTACGAGAGCCACGTCCACACATGGGTCCACTTACAACCGTCCACTTCCCTTAGGGCATGTACAATAGTGCTATCTTAGGACTGCCACGTAGAATCAATGATGAGGTGGAAGAGAGAGAATTCATAAGAAAAGGCTTCTCTTTTCTTATTTAAGAAAAGACAAAAAATGATCTCTTAGCACAATATGTCTCATCACGTTTTTAGGAATTGCTAGTTATTGAAGATAAGGCTAAGAGATGACCAATTATAGACTTTTTTTGTCCTCTTTAAATTACATGCAAAATTTAAGATAAGGCTATCTTATCAACCATTGTATATGCCCATATCCTCTCTCACGGGTGCTGCTGGCCACACAATCAATCGCACATCCATCTTTTTCTTCCTCCTCGTGCGATGCTGCTGCTCCCGCCGCTCCTCCTTTTTTTCGGCTGTCATTTGGTGTGCCGCCGCCGCGAGCGTTGTCGTGGAGCCGAAGCGGCCACCGGCAGATCAGCAGCCGTGCCTGCTACGTCGGAGCTCCTCACTTTTTTGCTGCAATCGGTTCGTGGGAAGCTGCAACCGGCTGTCTAGGAGCTGCGACCGGCGACAGCCACCTGCGGGATGCGGCGGCGCTGGAAACGGGGACATCAGGGATACTGGAACCAGTGGTGATTTTTGCTTCTACCAACTGTAATTTTTGCTGGAACTGGTGTGTTCTTTTTCCTTGGATCGGTGATTTTCTCCTGGAACCAAGTTCTATTTTTGCTGGGACTAGTGATATGTTTTGCTGTGATGGGAGGAATATTTTGCTGGAACTGGTGTTTCCTTTGCTCGAATTAGTGCCAGCGGTGAATTTTGTTGGGACCAAGATGTTGTTTTGCTGGAAACAGAGATGTGTTTTGCTTCTACCGATGGTAATTTTTGTACATGGTATTACCATGGTCTCCGAATTTTGCTGAATCTAGTACTCTTTTTTTTGGTACCATTGTTTGCTTTTTGCTGGAACTAGCATCATTTTTGCTACAACTGTCTTTGAGTTTTGCTGGGAACAAATGATTTTTTGGCTACCATTGTCTTAGTTTTTCCTGGAACTAGCACCTATTTGTGCTATTACTATCTTTGGATTTTACTAGAACCGTCGTCGATTTTGCTACAACCGGTAAATGTTTTTGCTGCGTCCATTCATGACGAGTCGCGACCCACGGCGACGATGACAGCGTTTTTGTTGCAACCGCCGTTGCTTTTTGCTACGACAAACAAGTTTTTTTGCTACATCTGTTTTATGGTGTGATTGGTGCCGTTTGTATCGCCGAAACTCATGCAGTCGACGACGAGGCCGGGGACGACGCGCCGGAGTGCTGCAACCATGGACCGTCTGCGACCGGTCAGCGACGAGATCTGGAGCACAAACTACGAGCGGGGGAGGTTCCCCGGCAAGCACGGTCGCAGGAGATGACGTGTGGCCTCGCCGTCGTGAGCAGCGATGATCCGACGAGCGGGGGCGATCCAGCGAACGACGACGATCTGGCAAGCTTCGTCCTCTCATTCTCGTCCTGAACGTTCTCTCCTGATTTGAGATGAGGAGGTGGGGAAGAGAGAGTCGTCCACGCGGGGAATACGGAAATGAGGACCGGATTCTTAGATCGGACGGTCTTCATACTTCGCATCTGACAGTCAGGGTTGGACCGGCCCAAAGTTGGCCGGCGGACCAGCTTCGCCAAAATCCTACTAATTCGTACAAGGTTCGTAAAACAAAAAGATACAGAGCGTACACCTACCATTACTTGGGTAATAGGCAGGCCCATTTTAACGTACAGGCGGTTTTGGTTTTCAGAATTTTCATCGGTTTTTTGAGGAAGCAACTAGTTAACGAGCGCTTCTTCGGGAGCCTCGTAACAATCAGCGTCACTTGGCACGCTCTCAGCCATTTGCCACGTGTCGCGCTCTGGACGCTCTCTTCAGATTTTATTTTTTTTCGGTCGCATTTTTGGCTTTTTAAACGGTTTTTCTCGATTATTTTGGACGTTTTGGTTTTCCCCCGGTCTTTAATTGGAAAAAAAAATTGCGCGAAAAAACACATTTTCTTTTTTTTCTTTCACAAAAGTCATGGTATTTTTCGCGAGAGTCACGGCCGTGCCTTTCGCAAACGAAAAAAACGCGTTTTCTGTTTTTTTCCTTTCGCGAAAGTCACGGTTTTACTTCCGCGAAAAGCATGGTTGTGCTTTCACGAGATCGCGGCCGTGCCTCTCGAAAAGGGAAAAACAAAACGCGTTTTCTGTTTTTTTTTTCTTTCGCGAGAGTCATGGTTTTGCTTTCGCGAGAGGCACGGTTGTGCTTTCGCGAGAGTCATGGCCGTGCCTCTCAGAAAGGGAAAAAATACGCGTTTTCTGCTTCTTTTTTCTTTCCCAAGAGTCACGGTTTTGCTTCCGCGAGAGGCATGGTTGTGCTTCCGCGAGAGTCACGGCCGTGCCTCTTGGAAAGGAAAAAAACGTGTTTTCTGTTTTTTCCTTCCACGGGAGCGACAGTTTTGCTTCCACGAGAGGCACGGGCGTGATTTCGCGAGAGGCATGGGCGTGCCTCTTTCGGAAAGGGAAAAAAACCATGCTTCCGGTTTCGCTTTTTTGCCCGGTTTTTTTCGTGAAAAAAAAATTCGTCAAAACCTATCAACATGGGATCTAGTTTTGAAGATCTCCACGTGAGGAATCCAATAGTGAAAACGATTCAAGATTTGGACGCACGGTTTAAAAGATAAAACGTTTTGAATAAATGAATCTACGTAAAAAGGGAAAACTCACAGGTTGCGACAAGTGGCGCGCTGCATGTGCGTCATTTGTCACGACCTGGGAAAGTTAAGTGTCAAAAAATAGTGCTGGGACAGGGATTCAAACTACCAACCCTTTTACTGCAAGCACTCAGGGCTAACCACCAGATTATACACCCACGACTGTTGACTTAGTTCATTTTTCTTTTTTATTTCGTTCTTTAACTCGGTTTATTATTTTTCTTTTTCCTTCATCTTTTTTCCTTTGTTTATTGCGCCATTTTCTTAAATTCGTGAACTATTTATTTAAATTTTTCAACTTTTTTTGAAAATCAATGATTTTTTTTCAAATTTGATGGACATTTTTGAAATGTGATGAACATTTTGTGAAATTTGATGGTTTTTTTTTCAAATTTGACATACTTTTTTCGAATTGGATGAACTTTTTTCCAAATTCAATGAACTTTTTTGAATTTGATAAAAAAAATTCAAAATCTATGAAAATTTCAAATTTGTGAACTATTTTTTCAAATTCGATGAACTTTTTTCAAAATTGATGAACTTTTCAAGGTTAAAAAAATAGATGAACTGTTTTCAAAATTGTGAACTATTTTTCATAATCATTGAACTAATTTTTAAAATTCGTATTTTTTCAAAAACTTGATGAAGTTTTTTCGAATTCTATGATTTTTTTAAATTGAACTTTTATTATAAATCTATGATTTTTTTCATTTTTATGTTTTCTCTTTTGAAATGATTTATATGGTACAAAATTTATGTTAATGCTGTTTTTTAGGGATATTGATGTTAATGCTGTACTAGGAGAAGTATTAAATAGCTTGGTCTTTGATTGTAGACAGCAACGTGGTCCTGGTGCAGTGGTTTGCTGCGTTGTTTCTTTCGGCCGCGTACACTCGTTTTCTGAAGCTTGCACCGGTTTGGGATACTTAAAGGCTGGCTTTTCTTTTCTGGAATTTCCTATATGACGCCCTTTGCGTCAAACTGTCCAGGTAACGCCTACAGCTATGACACCTAAGCTAACGACTGGGCCGGCCCATCAAAGCTAGCTAACGTGTAGATTTGCATTCGGTTTTGTGAACCTTCTGTAAGGTTCCAGCCCTGGTCTTTATTGGTTTTAGGAACCTTCTACAGTTTCTGAACCAGTTTTTTTTTGTTTTTGACTGGTTTTCTGTTTACTTTAGTGTTTTGATTTTTTTGTTTCTGTATTTATTCTTTTCTTTTGTTTTTCTGTTTACTTCTTTTTTCTGTTTACTTTTTTTCTTTTGGGATTCAAAAAAATGTTTGCATTTTAAAAAATCACAAATTAAAAAAAAAGACGTTTCTGAAATTTCTTTGGGAGTTTGAAACAATGTTCTCGTTTCAAAATTAGTTTGCAAATTTCAAAAAATGTTCATATTTCCAAGTTTTGTTCGGGAGTTTCCAAAATTGTTTGAGAATTTCAAAAAGAAATCGTGCTTTCAAATTTTGATCTGGAGTTTCAAAATATGTTTGCATGCAAAAGTTGTTCATGTTTCCAAATTTTGTTTGGAATTTGAAAATTTGTTCCTATTCAATTTTTTGGGTAGTATAAAAAATGTTCCCGTTTTAAAAAATGTTCACGTCTCCAAAATTCGTTTGCGTGTTGAAAAATGTTCGAGTTTTATCAAAATTTGTACAAAAATAAAAGTGTTCGCGTTTGATAAAACATTCAAGTTTTGTTTTTGAAAAAAAGTTTTGCGTTTGAATTTTTGAAAATGTTTGGATCGGCGTTTGAGTTTCTGAAGGTTTTGCGTTGTTCTGTAATCAAAAAAGCTAGGTAGCTCAATTGGTTTGAATCGTATGCTCGGAAGCAGCGGTCTAGCGTTCGAACCTCAGCAAGCATTTGGCCGACAGTCTGCCGCATAGAGCGGCATATAGGAGCTCCCTTCTTTTCTTTGTTTTTCAGGTGGTTTTAGTTGTTTTTTTGGCAAATATTTTATGATTTTTTTTGTTTTTTAATTAGTGCACCTTATTCAATCTATGAACCTTTTTTCAAATTCTTCAATATTTTTAAAAAGCGTGAACATTTTTTATTTCTCAAACACTTTAAAATTTGTGGCATTTCCTAAACTTTACAAAATTCAGCATTTGGTTTTAGGGCTAGCCGCCGCCTCACGTGTCTCCTCTAAAAAGGAAGTCCAGGGTTTCTCT
>NC_041380.1:24450107-24460106 GCF_002162155.2 Triticum dicoccoides
CGCCTTGTCTTAGATGGCCTTAGGACCATGGAGGCGCAATGTATTGTGGGCCCTTACTGGCGGGAGGGATCCGTTTTTAGATGTTTCTTTGAGTTTTTGTTGGGTTTGTGTCCTGCCTAGAAAGCCGAGATGTCGACGGCTCCTAAAGATGGAATAAAGTTGTCTCCCCCTAGCCCTATCTCGGTAGTGCATCTAGCATCGTCGATGGGCATGTGGATGTGTGTCTCCAGAGGATCTGTCGTTAGTGGATTTACTCGTATCTGGTCCTTGTTCATTTATGTTCATGTGTCTTCAGATTGGATTCTTCCGATCTACGCAACTCTTTATCAGCGGCGGTCGTTGTTCTGGTACGCTAGTCCTATGTGGCTTTAGCACGATGACTTCTCAACTGTCTATACAACAAGTTCTGCATGGCTTCAATGAGGGAGGGGCGATTGTTGGAAATATGCCCTAGAGGCAATAATAAATTGGTTATTATTATATTTCCTTGTTCATGATAATCGTTTATTATCCATGCTAGAATTGTATTGATAGGAAACTCAGATACATGTGTGGATACATAGACAACACCATATCCCTAGTAAGCCTCTAGTTGACTAGCTCGTTGATCAATAGATGCTTACAGTTTCCTGACCATGGACATTGGATGTCGTTGATAACGGGATCACATCATTAGGAGAATGATGTGATGGACAAGACCCAATCTTAAGCCTAGCACAAGATCATGTAGTTCGTATGCTAAAGCTTTTCTAATGTCAAGTATCATTTCCTTAGACCATGAGATTGTGCAACTCCCGGATACCGTATGAGTGCTTTGGGTGTGCCAAACGTCACAACATAACTGGGTGGCTATAAAGGTACACTACAGGTATCTCCGAAAATGTCTGTTGGGTTGGCACGAATCGAGACTGGGATTTGTCACTCCGTGTAAACGGAGAGGTATCTCTGGGCCCACTCGGTAGGACATCATCATAATGTGCACAATGTGATCAAGGAGTTGATCACGGGATGATGTGTTACGGAACGAGTAAAGAGACTTGCCGGTAACGAGATTGAACTAGGTATCGGGATACCGACGATCGAATCTCGGGCAAGTATCGTACCGCTAGACAAAGGGAATTGTATACGGGATTGATTAAGTCCTTAACATCGTGGTTCATCCGATGAGATCATCGTGGAGCATGTGGGAGCCAACATGGGTATCCAGATCCCGCTGTTGGTTATTGACCGGAGAGGTGTCTCGGTCATGTCTGCATGTTTCCCGAACCCGTAGGGTCTACACACTTAAGGTTCGATGACGCTAGGGTTATAGGGAAAGTATGTATGCGGTTACCGAATGTTGTTTGGAGTCCCAGATGAGATTCCGGACGTCACGAGGAGTTCCGGAATGGTCCGGAGGTAAAGATTGATATATAGGAAGTATGGTTTTGGCCACCAGAAGTGTTCCGGGCATCACCGGTAGTGTATGGGGACCACCGGAGGGGTCTGGGGGTCCACCAGGTGGGGCCACCAGCCCCGGAGACCTACATGGGCCAATAGTGGGAAGGGACCAGCCCCTATGTGGGCTGGGGCGCCTCCCACCAAGGCCCAAGGCGTCCTCAAGAGGAGAGGGGGCAAACCCTAGGCGTAGATGGGCCCTAAGGCCCACCCTAGGTGCGCCCCCCTCTCTCTCCCCCTTGGCCGCCTCCCAGATGGGATCTGGGGGCTGCCGCCACCCCTAGAAAGGGAACCCTAGGTGGGGGCGCAGCCCCTTCCCTTCCCCTATATATACTTGAGGTTTGGGGCAGCCCAACACATGTGATTTGCTCTCCCTATTGGCGCAGCCCTACCCCTCTCCCTCCTCATCTCTCGTAGTGCTTGGCGAAGCCCTGCTGGCTCCTCCACCACCACCACGCCGTCGTGCTGCTGCTGGATGGAGTCTTCCCCAACCTCTCCTTCTCCCCTTGCTAGATCAAGGCGTAGGAGACGTCACCGGGCTGTACGTGTGTTGAACACGGAGGTGCCGTCCGTTCGGCACTAGGATCATCGGTGATTTGGATCATGACGAGTACGACTCCATCAACCCCGTTCACTTGAAAGCTTCCGCTTAGCAATCTACAAGGGTATGTAGATGCACTCTCCTTCCCCTCGTTGCTAGATTACTCCATAGATTGATCTTGGTGATGCGTAGAAAATTTTGAATTTCTGCTACGTTCCCCAACAGTGGCATCATGAGCTAGGTCTATGCGTAGTTACTATGCACGAGTAGAACACAAAGTAGTTGTGGGCGTCGATATTGTCAATTATCTTGCCGTTACTAGTCTTATCTTGATTCGGTGGCATTGTGGGATGAAGCGGCCCGGACCAACCTTACACGTACGCTTACGTGAGACCGGTTCCACCGACTGACATGCACTAGTTGCATAAGGTGTCTGGCGGGTGTCTGTCTCTCCCACTTTAGTCGGATCGGATTCGATGAACAGGGTCCTTATGAAGGGTAAATAGAAATTGGCAATTCACGTTGTGGTTTTGGCGTAGGTAAGAAACATTCTTGCTAGAAACCTATAGCAGCCACGTAAAAACTTGCAACAACAATTAGAGGACGTCTAACTTGTTTTTGCAGCAAGTGTTTTGTGATGTGATATGGCCAAAGGATGTGATGAATGATATATATGTGATGTATGAGATCATGTTCTTGTAATAGGAATCACGACTTGCATGTCGATGAGTATGACAACCGGCAGGAGCCATAGGAGTTGTCTTTATTTTTTGTATGACCTGCGTGTCATTGAGAAACACCATGTAAATTATTTTACTTTATTGCTAAACATGTTAGCCATAGTAGTAGAAGTAATAGTTGGCGAGCAACTTCATGGAGACACGATGATGGAAATCATGATGATGGAGATCATGGTATCATGCCGGTGACAAGATGATCATGGAGCCCCAAGATGGAGATCAAAGAAGCTATATGATATTGGCCATATCATATCACTATTATTTGATTGCATGTGATGTTTATCATGTTTTTGCATCTTGTTTACTTAGAACGACGGTAGTAAATAAGATGATCCCTCATAATAATTTTAAGAAAGTGTTTCCCCTAACTGTGCACCGTTGCGACAGTTCGTTGTTTCGAAGCACCACGTGATGATCGGGTGTGATAGATTCCAACGTTCACATACAACGGGTGTAAGACAGATTTACACATGCAAACACTTAGGTTGACTTGACGAGCCTAGCATGTACATACATGGCCTCGGAACACAGAAGACCGAAAGGTCAAACATGAGTCGTATAGAAGATACGATCAACATGAAGATGTTCACCGATGTTGACTAGTCCGTCTCACGTGATGATCGGACATGGCCTAGTTGACTCGGATCATGTAATCACTTAGATGACTAGAGGGATGTTTATCTGAGTGGGAGTTCATAAGATGAACTTAATTATCCTGAACATAGTCAAAAGATCTTCGCAAATTATGTCGTGGCTCGCGCTTCAATTCTACTGTTTAGATATATTCCTGGAGAAAATTTAGTTGAAAGTTGATAGTAGCAATTATGCGGACTAGGTCCGTAAACTGAGGATTGTCCTCATTGCTTCATAGAAGGCTTGTGTCCTTAATGCACCGCTCGGTGTGCTGAACCTCGAACGTCGTCTGTGGATGTTGCGATCATCTGACATACACATTTTGATAACTACGTGATAGTTCAGTTAAACGGTTTAGAGTTGAGGCACCGAAGACATTTTGAAACGTCGCGAAACATATGAGATGTTTCGAGGGCTGAAATTGGGATTTCAGGCTCGTGCCCACGTCAAGAGGTATAAGACCTCCGACGATTTTCTTAGCCTGCAAACTAAGGGAGAAAAGCTCAATTGTTGAGCTTGTGCTCAGATTGTCTGAGTACAACAATCATTTGAATTGAGTGGGAGTTGATCTTCCAGATGAGATAGTGATGTTTCTCCAAACTCATTACCACCAAGCTGCTAGAGCTTCGTGATGAACTATAATATATCAGGGACATATATGATGATCCTTGAGATATTCGCGATGTTTGACACCACAAAAGTAGAAATCAAGAAGGAGCATCAATTGTTGATGGTTGAACCACTAGTTTCAAGAAGGGCAAGGGCAAGAAGGGATACTTCATGAAACGGCAAATCAGCTGCTGCTTTAGTGAAGAAACCCAAGGTTGAACCCAAACCCGAGACTAAGTGCTTCTGTAATAAGGGGAACAGCCACTGGAGCAGAATTACCCTAGATACTTGGTAGATGAGAAGGCTGGCAAGGTCGATAGAAGTATATTGGATATACATTGTGTTAATGTGTACTTTACTAGTACTCCTAGTAGCACCATGGTATTGGATACCGGTTCGGTTGCTAAGTGTTAGTAAACTCGAAATAAAAGGCTGCGGAGTAAACAGAGACTAGCTAAAGGTGAGCTGGCGATATGTGTTGGAAGTTTTTCCCAAGCTTGATGTGATCAAGCATCGCACGCTCCCTCTACCATCGAGATTGGTGTTTGCATTGAGCATGGACATGATTGGATTATGTCTATCGCAATACGGTTATTCATTTAAGGAGAATAATGGTTACTCTGTTTATTTGAATAATACCTTCAATGGTCTTGCACCTAAAATGAATGGTTTATTGAATCTCGATTGTAGTGATACACATGTTCATGCCAAAAGATATAAGATAGTAATGATAGTACCACCTACTTGTGGCACTGCCACGTAAGTCATATTGGTATAAAACGCATGAAGAAGCTCCATGTTGAAGGATCTTTGGGCTCACTCATTTTTGAAAAGTTTGAGACATGCGAACCATGTCTATTGGTGTATATGCATGAAGAAACTCCATGCAAATGGACCGTTTGGACTCACTTGATTTTGAATCACTTGAGACATGCAAATCATACCACATGGGCAAGATGACTGAAAGCCTCGTTTTCAGTAAAATGGAACTAGAAAGCAACTTGTTGGAAGTAATACATTTTGATGTGTGCAGTCCAATGAGTGCTGAGGCGTGTAGTGGATATTGTTATGTTCTTACTTCACAGATGATTTGAGTAGATGTTGAGTATATTTACTTGATGAATCACGAGTCTGAATTATTGAAAGGTTCAAGTAATTTCAGGGTGAAGGTGAGAGATCATCGTGACAAGAGGATAAAATATCTATGATATGATCATAGAGATGAATATCTGAATTACGAGTTTGGCACAGAATTAAGACATTGTGGAAATTGTTTCACAACTAATACAGCCTGAAACACCATAGTATGATGGTGTGTCCGAACATCATAACTGCACCCTATTGGATATGATGCATAACATGATGTCTCTTATCGAATTACCACGATAGTTTATGGGTTAGGCATTAGAGACAACCACATTCACTTTAAATAGGGCACCACATAATTCCGATGAGATGACACCGTATGAACTATGGTTTAGAGAAACCTAAGCTGTCATTTGTTAAAAGGTTTGGGGCTGCGACGCTTATGTGAAAAGTTTCAGGCTGACAAGTTCGAACCCAAAGCGGATAAATGCATCTTCATAGGACACCCAAAACAGTTGGGTGTACCTCCTGTCTCAGATCCGAAAGCAATAAGGGATTGTTTCTAGAATCGGGTCCTTTCCCAAGGAAAAGTTTCTCTCGTAAGAATTGAGTGGGAGGATGGTGGAGAATTGATGAGGTTATTGAACCGTCTCTTCAACTAGTGTGTGGCAGGGCACAGGGAGTTGTTCCTGCGGCACCTACACCAATTGAAGTGGAAGCTTATGATAGTGATCATGAAACTTCAGATCAAGTCACTACCAAACCTCGTGGGATGACAAGGATGCGTACTACTTCAGAATGGTACGTAATCCTGTCTTGGAAGTCATGTTGCTAGACAACAATGAACCTACGAGCTATGGAGAAGCGATGGTGGGCCTGGATTCCAAAATGGCTCGAGGCCATATAATCCGAGAGAGGATCCATATATGAAAACAAAGTGTAGACTTTGGAAGAACTACTTGATGGTCGTAAGGCTGTTAGGTACATATGGATTTTAAAAGGAAGACGGACAATGATGGTAAGTATCACCATTAAGAAAGCTCGACTTGTCGTTAAAATGTTTTCCGACAAGTTCAAGGAGTTGACTACGATGAGACTTTCTCACTCATAGTGATGCTAAGAGTCTGTTGGAATTATATTAGCGATTACTGCATTATTTATGAAATCTTGCAGATAGGATGTCAAAACATTGCTTCTTCGATGATTTTCTTGAGGAAAGGTTGTATGTGATACAACCGGAAGGTTTTGTCAATCCTGAGAGATGCTAACAAGTATGCAAAGCTCCAGCAATCCTTCTAAGGACTGGAGTAAGCATCTCGGAGTTGGAATGTATGCTTTGATGAGATGATCAAAGTTTTTGGGTGTATACAAAGTTTATGAGAAACTTGTATTTCCAAATAAGTGAGTGGAAGCACTATAGAATTTCTGATGAGTATATGTTGTTGACATATTATTGATCAGAAATGATGTAGAATTTCTGGAAAGCATATAGGGTTATTTGGAAAGTGTTTTCAATGGAAAGCCTGGATTAAGCTACTTGAACATTGAGCATCAAGATCTATAAGGATAGATCAAAACGCTTAATGGTACTTTCAAATGAGCACATACCTTGACATGATCTTGAAGGTGTTCAAGATGGATCAGCCAAAGAAGGAGTTCTTGCCTGAGTTGTAAGGTATGAAGTTAAGACTTAAAGCTCGACCACGGCAGAAGAAAGAGGAAGGACGAAGGTCGTCCCCTATGCTTTTGTCATAGGCTCCATACGGTATGCCATGCTGAGTACCACACCTGATGTGTGCCTTGCCATATATTTGGCAAGAGGGTACAAAGGTGATCTAGGAGTAGATCACCAGATAGCGGTCTAAATTATCCTTAGAGGAATAAGGATATGTTTCTCGGTTATGGAGGTGATAAAGAGTTCGACGTAAAGAGTTACGTCGATGCAAGCTTAACACCTATCCGGATAGCTCTGAGTAGAGATACCGGATACGTATAATGGAGCAACAATTTAGAATAGCTCCAAGTAGAACAGTTATTTGAAATGGCTCCAAATGTAGCATAGTAGTTGCATCTACAAGATGACATAGAAATTTGCGAAGTACATACGAATCTGAATGCTGCAGACCCGTTGACTGAAACCTCTCTCACAAGCATAACATGATCAAACCCAGAATTCTTTGGGTGTTAGTCACATGGGGATGTGACCTTGAGTGTTAATCACATATCGATGTGAACTGGATTATTGACTCTAGTGCAAGTGGGAGACTGTTGGAAATATGCCCTAGAGGCAATAATAAATTAGTTATTATTATATTTCCTTGTTCATGATAATCGTTTATTAGCCATGCTAGAATTGTATTGATAGGAAACTCAGATACATGTGTGGATACATAGACAACACCATGTCCCTAGTAAGCCTCTAGTTGACTAGCTCGTTGATCAATAGATGGTTACAGTTTCCTGACCATGGACATTGGATGTCGTTGATAACGGGATCACATCATTAGGAGAATGATGTGATGGACAAGACCCAATCCTAAGCCTAGCACAAGATCATGTAGTTCGTATGCTAAAGATTTTCTAATGTCAAGTATCATTTCCTTAGACCATGAGATTGTGCAACTCCCGGATACCGTAGGAGTGCTTTGGATGTGCCAAACGTCACAACGTAACTGGGTGGCTATAAAGGTACACTACAGGTTTCTCCGAAAATGTTTGTTGGGTTGGCACGAATCGAGACTGGGATTTGTCACTCCGTGTAAACGGAGAGGTATCTATGGGCCCACTCTGTAGGACATCATCATAATGTGCACAATGTGATCAAGGAGTTGATCACGGGATGATGTGTTACGGAACAAGTAAAGAGACTTGCCGGTAACGAGATTGAACTAGGTATCGGGATACCGACGATCGAATCTCGGGCAAGTATCGTACCGCTAGACAAAGGGAATTGTATACGGGATTGATTAAGTCCTTGACATCGTGGTTCATCCGATGAGATCATCATGGAGCATGTGGGAGACAACATGAGTATCCAGATCCCACTGTTGGTTATTGACCGGAGAGGTGTCTCGGTCATGTCTGCATGTTTCCCGAACCCGTAGGGTCTACACACTTAAGGTTCGATGACGCTAGGTTTATAGGGAAAGTATGTATGCGGTTACCGAATGTTGTTGGGAGTCCCGGATGAGATCCCGGACGTCACGAGGAGTTCCGGAATGGTCCGGAGGTAAAGATTGATATATAGGAAGTCTGGTTTTGGCCACCGGAAGTGTTCCGGGCATCACCGGTAGTGTACCGGGACCACCGGAGGGGTCCGGGGGTCCACCAGCCCCGGAGGCCTACATGGGCCAATAGTGGGAAGGGACCAGCCCCTATGTGGGCTGGGGCGCCTCCCACCAAGGCCCAAGGCGTCCTCAAGAGGAGAGGGGGCAAACCCTAGGCGCAAATGGGCCCTAAGGCCCACCCTAGGTGCGCCCCCCTCTCTCTCCCCCTTGGCTGCCTCCCAGATGGGATCTGGGGGCTGCCGCCACCCCTAGGGAGGGAACCCTAGGTAGGGGCGCAGCCCCTCCCCTTCCCCTATATATACTTGAGGTTTGGGGCTGCCCAACACATGTGATTTGCTCTCCCTGTTGGCGCAGCCCTACCCCTCTCCCTCCTCATCTCTCGTAGTGCTTGGCGAAGCTCTGCTGGAGTCCCGCGCTCCTCCACCACCACCACGCCGTCGTGCTGCTGCTGGGTGGAGTCTTCCCCAACCTCTCCTTCTCCCCTTGCTGGATCAAGGCGTAGGAGACGTCACCGGGTTGTACGTGTGTTGAACACAGAGGTGTCGT
Source organism: Triticum dicoccoides (assembly GCF_002162155.2). NCBI lineage: Eukaryota > Viridiplantae > Streptophyta > Magnoliopsida > Poales > Poaceae > Triticum > Triticum dicoccoides. Next base: position 24,458,987 of record NC_041380.1, read on the forward strand.
CCGTTCGGCACTAGGATCATCGGTGATTTGGATCACGACGAGTACGACTCCATCAACCCCGTTCACTTGAACGCTTCCGCTTAGCGATCTACAAGGGTATGTAGATGCACTCTCCTTCCCCTCGTTGCTAGATTACTCCATAGATTGATCTTGGTGATGCGTAGAAAATTTTGAATTTCTGCTACGTTCCCCAACAGCGATGACGACAGTACGCCTTCGGCTCGCTTCAGTGCTTTCAGTCATCGCTAGGCGGTCTACGGATCAGGATATAATTATTATTATTTCTGGTGCTCATTGTACTTCCATGATCGAATAGATTGAAAGTTTTCACGCAAAAGAATCTTAAATTTTTCTTCATTTCATGAACATTTTGATTTTTTTTAATTTCCAAATTTTTTAGTATATAAAAAACAGGATTTTTCCTCGAACAGCGAGCCAACGAGCAAATCGTTGATGAGTCCATTTTTTGTGATGATTTTCACCTTTTATTTCGTTCAGTCGTATGGAATTATTCGGATTTTACTGTATTCGTGCATTCTTTTTGCATATGTATTGTGAGTGATCCACGGTTTCCGATGCAATTTTTGTGAAACTCTAGTCTGAGAGTAGTTTGATCAACCTACAAGCTGGTGTTGTTTTGAGTGAGGCAACTGTTGGGGAACGTTGCAGAAAATTAAAATTTTTCCTACGGTTTCACCAAGATCCATCTATGAGTTCATCTAAGCAACGAGTCAAGGAGAGAGTTTGCATCTACATACCACTTGTAGATCGCGTGCGGAAGCTTGCAAGGTGATGATGGAGTCGTACTCGACGTGATTCGAATCACCGATAACCAAGTGCTGAACGGACAACACCTCCGCGTTCAACACACGTACGGGACGGGAGACGTCTCCTCCTTCTTGATCCAGCAAGGGGGAAGGAGAGGTTGAGGAAGACAGCTCCACCGGCAGCACGACGGCGTGGTGATGGTGGAGAGGTAGTACTCCGACAGGGCTTCGCCAAGCACACAACGGAGGAGGAGAGGTGTTGGGGAGGGGAGGGCTGCGCCTTGGAGGGTGGTGCGGCTGCCCTCCCCTCACCCCTCTATTTATAGGGGGAAGGGAGAAGGGGGCCGGCCCCC
>NC_041380.1:24463140-24481683 GCF_002162155.2 Triticum dicoccoides
CTTTGATCATCTCATCAAAGCGAATGTTCCAACTCCGAGATGCTTGCACCAGTCCATAAATGGATCGCTGGAGCTTGCATACTTTGTTAGCGTTCCGAGGATCGACAAAACCTTCCGGCTGCATCATATACAGCTCTTCCTTAAGATGCCCGTTAAGGAATGCTGTTTTGACGTCCATCTGCCATATCTCATAATCATAGTATGCGGCAATTGCTAACATGATTCGGACGGACTTCAGCTTCGCTACGGGAGAGAAAGTCTCGTCGTAGTCAATCCCTTGAACTTGTCGATAACCCTTAGCGACAAGTCGAGCCTTATAGATGGTAACATTTCCATCCGCGTCCGTCTTCTTCTTAAAGATCCATTTGTTTTCTATCGCTCGCCGATCATCGGGCAAGTCTGTCAAAGTCCATACTTTGTTTTCATACATGGATTCTATCTCGGATTTCATGGCTTCAAACCATTTGTTGGAATCCGGGCCCGCCATCGCTTCTTCATAGTTCGAAGGTTCATTGTTGTCTAACAACATGATTTCCAGGACAGGGTTGCCGTACCACTCTGGTGCGGAACGTGTCCTAGTGGACCTACGAAGTTCAGCAGTAACTTGATCCGAAGTACCTTGATCATCATCATTGTTTTCCTCTTCAGTTGGTGTGGGCATCACAGGAACGATTTCCTGCGCTGCGCCACTTTCCCGCTCAAGAGGTAGTACTTCATCGAGTTCTACTTTCCTCCCACTTACTTCTTTCGAGAGAAACTCTTTTTCCAGAAAGCATCCGTTCTTGGCAACAAAGATCTTGCCTTCGGATCTTAAGTAGAAGGTATACCCGACAGTTTCCTTAGGGTATCCTATGAATACGCATTTTTCCGACTTGGGTTCGAGCTTTTCAGCTTGAAGTTTCTTGACATAAGCATCGCATCCCCAAACTTTTAGAAACGACAGCTTAGGTTTCTTTCCAAACCATAATTTATACAGTGTCATCTCAACGGATTTAGACGGTGCCCTATTTAAAGTGAATGTAGTTGTCTCTAGAGCGTATCCCCAAAATGATAGCGGTAAATCGGTAAGAGACATCATAGACCGCACCATATCCAATAGGGTGTGATTACGACGTTCGGACACACCGTTTCGCTGAGGTGTTCCAGGCGGCGTGAGCTGTGAAACGATTCCACATTTCCTTAAGTGTGTACCAAATTCGTGACTTAAGTATTCTCCTCCATGATCTGATCGTAAGAATTTTATCTTTCGGTCATGTTGATTCTCTACCTCATTCTGAAATTCCTTGAACTTTTCAAAGGTCTCAGACTTGTGTTTCATTAAGTAGACATACCCATATCTACTCAAGTCATCTGTGAGAGTGAGAACATAACGATATCCTCCGCGAGCCTCAACGCTCATTGGACCGCACACATCGGTATGTATGATTTCCAACAAGTTGGTTGCTCGCTCCATTGTTCCGGAGAACGGAGTCTTGGTAATTTTGCCCAAAAGGCATGGTTCGCACGTGTCAAACGATTCATAATCAAGAGACTCTAAAAGTCCATCGGCATGGAGCTTCTTCATGCGCTTGACACCAATGTGACCAAGGCGGCAGTGCCACAAGTATGTGGGACTATCGTTATCAACTTTAAATCTTTTGGCATCTACACTATGAACATGTGTAATATTACGCTCGAGATTCATTAAGAATAAACCATTGACCATCGGAGCATGACCATAAAACATATCTCTCATATAAATCAAACAACCATTATTCTCAGACTTAAATGAGTAGCCATCTCGTATTAAACGAGATCCAGATACAATGTTCATGCTCAAACTTGGCACTAAATAACAATTATTAAGGTTCAAAACTAATCCCGTAGGCAAATGTAGAGGTAGCGTGCCGACGGCGATCACATCGACTCTGGAACCATTCCCGACGCGCATCGTCACCTCGTCCTTCGCCATTCTCCGTTTATTCCGCAGCTCCTGCTGTGAGTTACAAATATGAGCAACGGCACTGGTATCAAATACCCAGGAGTTACTACGAGTGCTGGTAAGGTACACATCAATTACATGTATATCAAATATACCTTTGGTTTTGCCGGCCTTCTTATCTGCTAAGTATTTGGGGCAGTTCCGCTTCCAGTGACCCTTCCCCTTGCAATAAAAGCACTCAGTCTCAGGCTTGGGTCCATTCTTTGACTTCTTCCCGGTAACTGGCTTACCAGGCGCGGCAACATCTTTGCCGTCCTTCTTGAAGTTCTTCTTACCCTTGCCCTTCTTGAACTTAGTGGTCTTATTGACCATCAACACTTGATGTTCTTTCTTGATTTCAGCCTCTGCTGACTTCAGCATCGAGAACACTTCAGGAATGGTCTTTTCCATCCCCTGCATGTTGTAGTTCATCACAAAGCTCTTGTAGCTTGGTGGGAGCGACTGGAGGATTCTGTCAATGACCGCCTCATCTGGGAGGTTAATGTTCAGCTGGGTCATACGGTTGTGCAACCCAGACATCTTCAGGATGTGCTCACTGACAGAACTGTTTTCCTCCATCTTACAACTGTAGAACTTGTCGGAGACATCATATCTCTCGACCCGGGCATGAGCTTGAAAAACTAGTTTCAGCTCTTCGAACATCTCATATGCTCCGTGGTGCTCAAAACGCTTTTGGAGCCCCGGTTCTAAGCTGTAAAGCATGCCGCACTGAACGAGGGAGTAATCATCAGCACGAGACTGCCAAGCATTCATAATGTCTTGGTTCTCTGGGACGGGAGCGTCACCTAGCGGTCCTTCTAGGACATATTGTTTCCTGGCAGCTATGAGGATGATCCTCAGGTTCCGGACCCAGTCCGTATAGTTGCTGCCATCATCTTTCAGCTTGGTCTTCTCTAGGAACGCGTTGAAGTTCATTAGCGTTGGCCATTGATCTACAAGACATATTTGCAAAGGTTTTAGACTAAGCTCATGATAATAAAGTTCTAATCAAATTATGAACTCCCACTTAGATTAGACATCCCTCTAGTCATCTAAGTGTTACACGATCCGAGTCGACTAGCCCGTGTCCGATCATCACGTGAGACGGACTAGTCATCGTCGGTGAACATTCTCATGTTGATCGTATCTTCCATACGACTCGTGTTCGACCTTTCGGTCTCCGTGTTCCGAGGCCATGTCTGCACATGCTAGGCTCGTCAAGTTAACCCTAAGTGTTTTCGCTGTGTAAAACTGTCTTACACCCGTTGTATGTGAACGTAAGAATCCATCACACCCGATCATCACGTGGTGCTTAGAAGCGACGAATTGTAGCAACGGTGCACAGTTAGGGGAGAACACTTCTTGAAATTTTTGTAAGGGATCATCTTATTTACTACCGTCGTCCTAAGTAAACAAGATGCATAAACATAATAAACATCACATGCAATTATATAGTTGTGACATGATATGGCCAATATCATACAGCTCCATTGATCTTCATCTTCGGGGCTCCATGATCATCTTGTCACCGGCTTGACACCATGATCTCCATCATCATGATCTCCATCATCGTGTCTTCATGAAGTTGTCACGCCAACGACCACTTCTACTTCTATGACTAACGTTTAGCAATAAAGTAAAGTAGTTTACATGGCGTTATTCAATGACACGCAGGTCATACAAAAAATAAAGACAACTCCTATGGCTCCTGCCGGTTGTCATACTCATCGACATGCAAGTCGTGAATCCTATTACAAAGAACATGATCTCATACATCACAATTCATCATTCATCACAACTTCTGGCCATATCACATCACATGATCAATCGCTGCAAAAACAAGTTAGACGTCCTCTAATTGTTGTTGCATCTTTTACGTGGCTGCAATTGGGTTCTAGCAAGAACGTTTTCTTACCTACGAATCACCACAACGTGATTTTGTCAACTTCTATTTACCCTTCATAAGGGCCCTGTTCATCGATTCCGCTCCAACTAAAGTGGGAGAGACAGACACCCGCCAGCCACCTTATGCAACTAGTGCATGTCAGTCGGTGGAACCGGTCTCACGTAAGCGTACGTGTAAGGTTGGTCCGGGCCGCTTCATCCCACAATACCGTTGAGCAAGAAAAGACTAGTAGAGGCAAGTAAGATGACAAAATCCACGCCCACAACAAAATTGTGTTCTACTCGTGCAAAGAGAACTACGCATAGACCTAGCTCTGATACCATTGTTGGGGAACGTTGCAGAAAATTAAAAATTTTCCTACGGTTTCACCAAGATCCATCTATGAGTTCATCTAAGCAACGAGTCAAGGAGAGAGTTTGCATCTACATACCACTTGTAGATCGCGTGCGGAAGCTTGCAAGGTGATGATGGAGTCGTACTCGACGTGATTCGAATCACCGATGACCAAGTGCTGAACTGACAGCACCTCCGCGTTCAACACACGTACGGGACGGGAGACGTCTCCTCCTTCTTGATCCAGCAAGGGGGGAGGAGAGGTTGAGGAAGACAGCTCCACCGGCAGCACGACGGCGTGGTGATGGTGGAGAGGCAGTACTCCGACAGGGCTTCGCCAAGCACACAACGGAGGAGGAGAGGTGTTGGGGAGGGGAGGGCTGCGCCTTGGAGGGTGGTGCGGCTGCCCTCCCCTCACCCCTCTATTTATAGGGGGAAGGGAGAAGGGGGCCGGCCCCCTAGAACCCATCTAGGGGGGGTGCGGCGGCCTAGGGGAGAGGGGAGAGGGTGGCTTGCCCCCCAAGCCAAGGGGGGCGCCCCCTCTAGGGTTCCCCCCTCAACCCTAGGTGCATGGGCCCAAGGGAGGGGGTGCGGCCAGCCCACCAGGGGCTGGCTCCCTGCCCCACGCAGCCCATGTGGCCCCCCGGGAGGGGTGGCCCCTCCCGGTGGACCCCCGGAACCCTTCCGGTGGCCCCGGTACAATACCGGTATGACCCCGAAACTTCCCGGTGTCCGTTTGACAACTTCCCATATATAAATCTTTACCTCCGGACCCTTCCGGATCTCCTCGTGACGTCCAGGATCCCATCCGGGACTCCGAACAACATTCGGTAGTCACATACTAGTCTTCCTAATAACCCTAGCGTCACCGAACCTTAAGTGTGTAGACCCTACGGGTTCGGGAGACATGCAGACATGACCGAGACGCTCTCAGTGAATAACCAACAGCGGGATCTGGATACCCATGATGGCTACCACATGCTCCTCGATGTTGTCATCGGATGAACCACGATGTCGAGGATTCGATCAAACCCTGTATGCAATTCCCTTTGTCAATCGGTACGTTACTTGCCCGAGACTCGATCGTCGGTATCCCAATACCTTGTTCAGTCTCGTTACCGGCAAGTCACTTTACTCGTACCGTAATGCATGATCCCGTGTCCAACACCTTGGTCACATTGAGCTCATTATGATGATGCATTACCGAGTGGGCCCAGAGATACCTCTCCGTCATACGGAGTGACAAATCCCAGTCTCGATCCGTGTCAACCCAACAGATACTTTCGGAGATACCTGTAATGCACCTTTATAGTCACCCAGTTACGTTGTGACGTTTGATACACCCAAGGCACTCTTACGATATCCGGGAGTTACACGATCTCATGGTCGAAGGAAGAGATACTTGACACTGGCAAAGCTCTAGCAAAACGAACTACACGATCTTTTATGCTATGCTTAGGATTGGGTCTTGTCCATCACATCATTCTCCTAATGATGTGATCCCGTTATCAACGACATCCAATGTCCATAGTCAGGAAACCATGACTATCTATTGATCACAACGAGCTAGTCAACTAGATGCTCACCAGGGACGTATTGTGGTCTAAGTATTCACACGTGTATTACGATTTCCGGATAATACAGTTATAGCATGAATAAAAGACATTTATCATGAACATTGAAATATAATAATACTTTTATTATTGCCTCTAGGGCATATTTCCAACAGCAACAACCACAAAATAGCAAATGAATTGATGTGTAATTTTATTAGAATTGATTACTTCGGTTCTGTGTGTTTGGTTAAAGTGTTATGCATATCGTTCATCTCATTAGCATGTATATGTGCATCTGGCACACTTTTGTTATCGTTCAAATATGCAAATCAGTCGTACTTTGAGTCGTACATATGATTTTTTGTTTCACCATTTGATCTCGATCTCATTGAATATGAGGGCAAGCCATGTGAGTTGTCAAAAAGTGTTGCCTATTCCAAGATAATCATGATGATACTTAAGGTGATTAGTTAAACCTCTTGGTGTGTAGTTTAGTGCATGCAGTTTTTCATTTCATTGTGGGTCAAAACAACAGAGTAATCAATGAATAATACATACAACATCCCTGAGAGGTTGGAACAAGCGGCTGGTGTTGGTGAAGATGGGCACCAACATCACACACGTCGAGTTCTGCAACCCGCAGAAGTGGCCATGGAAAGAGAGATGAGAGGGGGCATGGTTTGGATGTAGTGTTAAAATAGAGGATGTGGAGGTCGAGAGGGCGGGGTCATCAATGCTTACTGTTTAATCAACCAGTGATTGTTTTCTCTCTTTGCAACGCACGGCCTCTTTTGCTAGTTGGTAATCATGCATGTATGCATCTTTTTTCCCAGGTCAAAGGGACCACACGGCCCCCATTTTGCATGCATCATCTGCATTATTGTGTGGAGTTTTGTTTAAACTTAAGCTAGGTTTTGTTCTCCAAAGCGAGTAGGGTTCTACCATGGATAACGCCAACGGGAGTTGTTAGTATCTGTCGGTGGTCCGTAAGCTTTCACTACAGTAGTATTTTTTGCGGGTGCGACCAACCCCACATATTCTGTTTAAACTTGAGCTTGCACTTCACCAACAGTTGTGTTTAAAATGAGAGCGGCCAGTCAGCCGAGTACTCATTTTCTTTCCTTAGTGATCTATTGTGAGCTTCATCCAAAGAAAAGGAAACCAGCATTTACTTGTTTCTTGGTGTCACCGTGTGAAAGATAGTCTCACTTATTGGCGCACACTTGCGAGTTGACTCTGCTCAGTGGAGAAGATTCCGCAGAAAAAACGGCTGCCATCCTCTTGCACACCGCTTGGACGTCGCCATCGTGAGCGCAAGCATGTTAATTTATTTATACATGTCTCGGTGGGGTGGAAATGATTTCCTCTTTTTTCTTTGATGTAAAGGGCTGGGTGGAAATGGTTTCCTTTTTTTCTTTGATATAAAGGGTTGGGTGGACCATGTGACATATGTGGTAAGCAATCCAAAGTATTAAAAAGGGCGGGGTGAAAATGATTTTTTTTCAAGGACGGTTTTATTAACCCAAAATGTAGCATGGAGATGACTTCCTCGAAATTGCTTCTTTCGCATCGCATACATACAGTCATACATACATGTCAGATTTTTATTAAGTTTTTTTTTGCAAAATAATTCTTGCATTACTCAAATCAAAAGTTACACTCTCGTCTTACAATTTCCATGACCTCATCTAGTCCCGAGCCTAGCCAAACGATAGTTCGGCATTGCACCCTACCAAAATTAGCCAAGGCGTGACTAACCATATTACAATTCCGACGAGTATGAGCAATGCAAGAACCCCTCTCCTCCATACAACTAATGATCTCTCTAATGATAAAAGCATATTTTGACTTGTTACCAGTCCCACATTTGATCATCATGACTTGATATAAAGCATATTTTTTTTCTTTGATATAAAGCATATTTTGACTTGTTACCTCCAAACAGTTTGATTCCACATCAACGGGCAGGTTACTCCATTGTAGTGACAGTGATATACCCTCCCTTATTGCAAGCAGTTCAGCTTCTAATACATCATTGCATGCAAAAAGATGTCGACAGGAACAAAGATAATAGTCCCATTATGGTCTCTAAGCACCATACCTAAGCCTGCATTATCATCAAGGACTGAACCGTCCGAGTTTAAGGAAATATGCCCTAGAGGCAATAATATTTATATTATTATATTTCTGTATTCATAATTATGGAGTTTATATTTCATGTTATAACTGTTATGATCCTGGAATATGTGATTGATGAGGACATGACTACCTTGGATACGACCCAAAATATTGTATACATGTATATTTGTGAGGAATGATTGAACCTGGCCTCAACTTGGAAAACCAAGAGTGCCACTGGAAAGAGGAGTTGATTTCGGTCGAAAACGACATAAAGATCACTGGAATCGGATGCATGATTTGCAAATGACAAGCAAAACAAGTATGCACCGGTCTGCGATTAACAGCACGAGGCCATCTAAATGCATCAAGAACAACATGCTACAGCACTCTAACATAGCAACAAAATACATGGCAGGGATCTACTCAAGATGCTTGACAAAAGATGAACACTGAGCTACGGCTAATTCACTCAATAGCAGGTTCAAACAAGCATGGCAAAAGTGCAAAAGGTAACAGGTTACAGACTTGGTGAAAATAACAACATGCCAGGAATTTAACATCAGGAAGCAAAGTTTAGAGCAAGATGTCAACATGCTACAGGAACATATCATGGCAAAGCAAGGCATGGCATGAAGCTATTCAAAGCATACAACAAAAGTTCTTTACTGACCATAAGCCAAAATGTATCATAAAATACAATGGCAACCATGTGAACATAGCAATTATCGTTAACAGATTCAGACTTAGAAGAAAAACTGGAACATCGCAAAACAGATATTAAGTAGGCATGTTAATGAGCTCGATGCACTCACCACAAGGCATTGCATGACAAACTAAGCATACACCCAGCAAGTAGACATGGCATAGAAGCTAAACATGGCAAGAACAACAACATTGCATGCATGGATCAACTACAACGACCTCGGCAAAAATGCTTAATATGTAAACATTCTGCCAGGAACATTTTATAGCAAAAGTAGAGCTCGATTGACTCAAGCTAGGGTGCTCCATAATTGTAAACAAAGACATGGATGGATAAAGCACAACAATATCTACAAAACATCCTTACTGGTCATGCTCAAAAGAGGCATGGATCTCTCTGTAGCAACAAGGAAACATGGCATAAAAATAATGACAGGGCAAAGACTTAGAATATTTCTAAGTCCCTGAAATCAGCAACATTAAGAGAGCTACTTTGCATGCTTGTGCTAGTCACCACAGAGATCACAAAAATACATGGCATACACCCATGTAAAGATGGCATGGCATACTTCAAAACTCATGTAGGGCTCAAGTTCATAGGAGGCACACATCAATCATGGCAAAAACGACACATGTCCAATTACTGATATGAATCTAAAACTAACAGAAACTAGCACTCTTGCAACAGCATTTAGGGCATCAAGATGAGCTCAAATGAACATAATGCAATGAGATGAAATGAAGTACTCGTCGAGACGAACAATTTGATATGCTACACGCCCAAAACGGAGCCACGAATGAGAAGTTATGATGCGATGAAAATGCCCAAAAATACTGGAGACTTGGCACATTTTACCCTCGCAGAAAAATTCAACCCGGGACGGAGAGAAGCGGGACGGCGCGGTGCGGGGCGGAGGGAGGCGTTTGGATGGCCGAGTTGGTGGATCTGGTCCACCCGACCAGATCCAGCCGGCGAGGGGCTCCGGCGAGGGCGGGCCATCTTCGGCGAGGCGCGGTGGCGCACGGCGACGAACTCCGACGCGGCTGTCGGAGCACAGGACGACAACGAGGCCCCGGCGAGGAGGCGGCGCCACGGGAACGGCGGCGAGGACCAGTGGCAGGGCGGCGGCGCCGGAAACGAGGCGGCGGCGTGGAGCGGCTCCGGCGGAGCTCGCCGGTGCGGGGGTCGGTGTAGGCGGCGGCGGCGGGGACGGACGGCGAGCGGGGCGCAGCTCGGGCCCGGCGCGGGCGCGGGCGGGCCGGCTGTGGACCTCGCGGGCCGCGGCAGCGGAGGGCGGCGCTGGGACACATGGTGGCTTCTGATTGGCTGAGGGCAAGGGCGGACACGTCCGGTCGCCGGGCGGACATGTCCGGCGGCGCGAGGAAGAGGAAGGCTAGGGTTAGATCGCGAATTTCGGAGGGGGTCACATATTTATAGGTAGAGGGAGCTAGGAGAGTCTAAATGAGGTGCGGTTTTCGGCCACGCGATCGTGATCGAACGAACGAGATAATGGAGGGGGTTTAGGTGGGTTTTGGGCCACTTTGGAAGGGTGTTGGGCTGCAACACACACGAGGCCTTTACGGATCCTCGGTTAACTGTTGGAGTATGAAACGAAGTCCAAATAGCACGAAACTTGACAGGCGGTCTACCGGTGGTAAACCAAGGCCGCTTGGCAAGTCTCGGTCCAATCCGAGAATGTTTAATACCCGCACATGAAAAGAGGTAGAAAGGGACACCGGAGGATATAGGAGTGCCGGAATGCAAAACGGGCAACGGGGAAAATGCTCGGATGCATGAGACGAACACGTATGCAAATGAAATGCACATGATGACATGATATGGAATGCATGACATGCAAGCAAATGACAAGGCAACACAGCGAATAACTGGAAGACACCTGGCACATCGGTCTCGGGGCGTTACAGAGAGGGCGAATAAAACGGCAAGGGTGAAGTGGGGGAGAGGAAAACAAGAGGCAAATGACAAATAATGTAATGCGGGAGATAAGGGTTTGTGATGGGTACTTGGTATGTTGACTTTTGCGTAGACTCCCCGGCAACGGCGCCAGAAATCCTTCTTGCTACCTCTTGAGCACTGCATTGGTTTTCCCTTAAAGAGAAAAGGGTGATGCAGCAAAGTAGCGTAATTATTTCCCTCGGTTTTTAAGAACCAAGGTATCAATCCAGTCGGAGGCCACGCATGAGTCCCTCGCACCTACACAAACAAATAAAATCCTCGCAACCAACGCAAATAAAGGGGTTGTCAATCCCTTCATGGTCACTTACGAAAGTGAGATCTGATAGATATGATAAGATAATATTTTTGGTATTTTTATGATAAAGATGCAAAGTAAAGAAAGCAAAATAAACGGAAAAGGAAATAGCTTGTTGAAGGAAGATTAATATGATGGAAAATAGACCCGGGGGCCATAGGTTTCACTAGTGGCTTCTCTCAAGAGCATAAGTATTACGATGGGTAAACAAATTACTATTGAGCAATTGACAGAACTGAGCATAGTTATGAGAATATCTAGGTATGATCATGTATATAGGCATCACGTCCGAGACAAGTAGACCGATTCCTGCCTGCATCCACTACTATTACTCTACACATCGACCGCTATCCAGCATGCATCTAGAGTATTAAGTTTAAAAAATAGAGTAACGCTTTAAGCAAGATGACATGATGTAGAGGGATAAACTCATGCAATATGATATAAACCCCATTTTGTTATCCTCGATGACAACAATACAATACGTGCCTTGTTGCCCCTACTGTCACTGGGAAAGGACACCGCAAGATTGAACCCAAAGCTAAGCACTTCTCCCATTGCAAGAAAGATCAATCTAGTAGGCCAAACCAAACTGATAATTCTAAGAGACTTGCAAAGATAACCAATCATACATAAAAGAATTCAGAGAAGATTCAAATATTGTTCATAGATAAACTTGATCATAAACCCACAATTCATCGGTCTCAACAAACACACCGCAAAAGAATATTACATCGAATAGATCTCCACAAGAGAGGGGGAGAACTTTGTGTTGAGATCCAAAAAGAGAGAAGAAGCCATCTAGCTAATAACTATGGACCCTAAGGTCTGAAGTAAACTACTCACACTTCATCGGAGAGGCTATGGTGTTGATGTAGAAGCCCTTCGTGATCGATGCCCCCTCCGGCGGAGCTCCGAAAAAGGCCCCAAGATGGGATCTCACGGATACAGAAAGTTACGGCGGTGGAATTAGGGTTTTGGCTCCGTATCTGATAGTTTGGGGATACATAGGTATATATAGGAGGAAGCAGTACGTCGGTGGAGCAACGTGGGCCCCACGAGGATGGAGGGCGCGCCTGGGGGGTGGGCGCGCCCCCCTACCTCGTGCCCTCCTGGTTGCTTTCTTGACATAGGGTCCAAGTCCTCTGGATCATGTTCGTTCCGAAAATCACGTTTCCGAAGGTTTCATTCCGTTTGGACTCCGTTTGATATCCTTTTTCTGCGAAACTCTGAAATAGGAAAAAAACAGCAATTCTGGGTTGGGCCTCCGGTTAATAGGTTAGTCCCAAAAATAATACAAAAGTATATAATAAAGCCCAATAATGTCCAAAACAGGATATAATATAGTATGGAACAATCAAAAATTATAGATACGTTGGAGACGTATCAGGCACCAACCCCGGGTTCATGGGCAATGCGGGCTTGGCAACCCGAGGTGGACGGCGCCCGGGCACGAGTTGGGGCTCTGGCCGAGAAGGTAGCGCTCAAGGTTAGCATTTCGTCTCGTCTCCCGTGGCAGCTCATTGTCGAAATCGGCACGGTGGTGCTGCCCGATGCACACAAGGTGTTTGTTGAAATGCCAAAGGAGGGAAGAGGAGGAGGAAGAAGGTTGATGCTAATTGTAAGTCCCACCTATAGTAAGGCGGCGTATCCTATGAATCTGCTTATCTTCGTGCATCCATGCATCCCATCATTATTATCCGTCAGATCAAAATCTCATGCCCAGCGTGCGTCCGTGCTCATTTTGCAAAAAAGCGCGCACCTCATCCTTGTCAGCCACAGGCTTTCCCCCCGCAACATCAACAACCAACTTCCTGTAGCGGTGTGCCACCTCCCTAAGTGACTGGATCTTCTTGCGGAGCCCTAACGAAGACTTCTTGTGTGACCCACGTTCCTCCTCGGTACCAGCAACTAGGATCGCGGCATCATGCTCTGCCTTCTCGGCCTTTGACACAGCTATCCCATTGTAGACCTGAACCGTCAGAACATTCATAGCCATGACAAAGGGAGTAGAGTTGAGTCCTTCCAAAGGCACAACAAAATAACCACCACGAATCACCTGACAAAAATACAACATAATGTTAGAATAAAAATGCATCCAGCATAATATTAGATTGCCTGGCTGAATAAAATGGGCATATCAGTACAGCACGCCCAAAAAAATCATTCAAAAAGGACAGGCAACTTATGAATAACCGTTACAGCGCACAGAAACAAATGGAATAATATTAATAAAATAGGCAGATCAGTAAAGCAGGCCCCTGCCCAAGTAGGCCAAGTACAATCTCATGGACTAGAGCAATTAACATTTATATTATTTTAGCCAGTTAAAAAGTTCAATGTGATAGCAAACCAAAAGAGATTAGAATATGCACACAGGCGACACAACACAATGGACATCAACGAAAACATGCAAAAAACAGCAAACAAAACCATGTTAGACTGGGAGCATAATGTTGCCATAAGGTAGTTTTTCCCTAAATACCATAACAAGAGCACACAAAACAGCAAACTAAACAGCAGACCTACACAAATTACATGTATGACCAAAATGCATGAATTAACACCAGATTAGGTAGTTTCTAACATAATTATTCATTGAAGGAAAGCATAAATCCTAGAATTAAACATGCAAAGAATTCCAACAAACCAAGACAGGAGCTGTATAGGTCAAAACAGATGGGAAACACAAAACACTGTCAGAGTCATGGTTGTCAATTATAGCAGATCGGGTTATGTGTTAAAATGATCATCAAAAAGAAGAATAAAACATCATTAGAAAGAATACTTTGAATCACTACTTATGTAGTCAAAGCATTAAAACAACAAAGATGACCCAACATGAGTTTCCTAAATACCAGGACCTAAATAAGTAATAACCCATCATTACACAAATGGATCAGATCAGAAGGAAATATGTCTGTAAATACAGTGCATGGCATACAGATTCTAACATTCCAAGGAAGTTCAGAGGGAGCTGCAGATCCCTGATATGTCATCCATGCATGAACAATGGTACAAACACATGCTGTCTATAGTAATTCGATACAGTGATCATCTACTGTGTTGATTGGATGGAGATGCATTTGATGGCAATATTCAAGCCACAACCATATCAGGACAAAAAGAACTAACCCATTACACAGCAACCAGATCATCAAAATTTTAATAGTATCAGGATTTGAAGAAGTAGTCATGCAGTACACGGTTGGAACAGAATTGAAAGAAATAATTCACGGGCCTATTTGCTTCCTAATGGACCAGGAAAAAAATGCATGCACGCTGCAAACAGACGAAAGGATTGGAACAGCAAGAGATCCACGGGACCTATTTACCAAAGATAAGCATGTTTACCAGAGATACACTTGTGCCTAAAAGAATATATCATAGAACTAGCATGAGAAGTGATTCAAAAAATGTAAACAATTGAATAAGTTAATCAGATCAGAACATGCATGGACACCAGCAAGCATGAGAATTGAATAACTGAATCACAAAAACACTTCAAATTCCTAAAAAACAAATGGAAGGCCTAATTTAATTAAGAACAGGGATGTACAGAACACAAAACAGTGTTGAGTCATGATATTAATATTAACATCCAAATGTGATTTACTCCAGATCCAAATTGAAGCCACAGCCATGCCAGTAATAATAAGGTGAGCGCAAACGGAAAATGGAATGGTGTTTATAAAGAATGCCCACACAGTGCTTGTCACACTGGCTTGCGCTGGTTGCGAAATGGCCATTTTTATACAATTATTATTACTGTACAAAAAAAATACTCTGCACCTCCTCACTAAACAGCCCTGACTGAATCCCTGGTGCACTGCAGCACCACGCACAGCTGGACTGCTCTGCGCCCTCCTCCGTGTTTCTCCCATGTGTTTGCTGCCATCAATAGGTTCTCCCTAGAAAGCAAATGTTAGTTCTGCTCACCACAAACCATGCTACAAAGAGAAGCGGAAGAATTTTTGCAAAGCTAAATCCAGATACCACCAGATGTGACTGAGACTAAAATAAATGTGGACGCCTCTTATGTGGAAGAAGAGCGATCAGGGGCCATGGGATTGATATGGAGGGACAGTTCGGGACATTGTGATCAGAGCCCAGGCTCTATGGTATGAAAGGGCAGCATGCGCGGAGATCATGGAGGCGCTAGCAGTGAGAGACGCTGCCCGCGGGCGATGGAAAGGGCTATCCAGCAAGTCCACATTGAGACCGATGCCCAGCAAATAGTTACTCTTTGGAATGGAAGGCCAATGACTGTGGAAGATCAGAGGTGGGTAATGTTCTTCATGATACCAAGAACATGAGTGGTTGTTTGGCTAGTTTTACCTTGAGCTTTGTTGGGAGGGATGCTAATGTTGCAGCTCATCTTTGTGCTAAGAGAGCAAACAAGTCTAGGTGTTGATGTTTATGGCTTGACTACACCCCTCCTTTCCTTGCTGATACTCTGCAGCAAGATTGTAATTCTCATCATTGATCAATAAAGCTCCTTGATTTGAAAAATAAGAAGGTTGTTGGCAATAATCAATAGCAGGTTCCTGAACAAAACGTATGAGTAATTAGATGGTGTAAAAAGCAACTTCTTTCTGTTCAAGAACCTTCAGGTTTGACAAACTAGAGAGGGATTGGGGGAGGATTACTCGGTAGGTTTGGCCAGGGAAACGTATGTGTGGCTCGACGCAAACAGCGCCCTATGGATGATCCTTGCTTCTTTCTGTTCAAGAACCTTCAGAGACAAGAAACAACGAGTTGATGATTAACAGCGACGGCTAGCCAAGTCAATTGGTGCTATAACAGGATGATTTGTTAACTATCAAGAAATTGATGATCAACACCACTATGCTTTCTCGGACACAGAGAGCAGTTTACTTACCTGGTATAATGGCCTTTCTGCCTGGTTATCTGGCTCCTTCCTCTTCTGCTTCCGGCAACATCTGGTGTTTCCAGAGCAGCTTGGAGTACTGTTACAGCAAGGGAAATTAGATGCTACTAGGTGTCTACTGCACTATCTAAATGAAACAAAAAACTGGCAATTAAAATAACTGGCAACAAAAGGACAAGTATAACCTTGAGATGGTGTCAATAGACCGAATGCCTCCTTCTATTTCCTCATGAATAATTAGTTCCTCCTCCTCTTTTTCTTCCTCTTCATGCTCTTCCTCGTCTAAATCTCCTCAGTTGCTGCGATCCAGAGGTTCTCCCTAGATAACCGCAGAAAGCAAATGTTAGTTGTGCTCACGAAAACCACAATACACTGCAACTAAGTTTATTGCAACGTTTGTCTTGCTGCAGGAATCCAAAAAACATGTTCATATACTGGGATATGGTGCAAAGAAACAATAGCAGGTTTAGAATCCCAAGTGCACCATCAGCCTGTCCATGTCGTCCACGGAGACCGGTATGCTGCATCGAGATATAAACAATGGTTTCCAAAGGAATGAGGAAAACTAACCGCAGCATTCCAAACAAGGCCGGTGAAGTGAACAGAAAAGAAGGGGGAGGGTGATGCTCGGAACCTGAAGTCATCATCCAGGAGGAAAGAATTGATGTCATCTTGCACCGACAGACTGCTCGATCCTCTGATCATCTTAGCTCGCATGCTCGAGATGACCTATGGAATCAACGGATGGTTATCCACTCCGGAAAATGGTAAGAGATAAAACCTGCAGATTCTTGTCAAGAATAAGATTGTGTATGCCTACATCTGATGGGATGCCCAAAGTGCCGCACTTGACGTCGCAGTACATCGTGCTGATCTGGTATAGTTGCTGCATGCTGAGTGCCATTCGCAGGACCGAAATGTAGTATCCAAGAAAATTGATGAAATAAGAAGGATGATTATGATTAAGAAAGCAGTATGGATGATTAAGGTCCAGGCTTACTGGGGTAGAAATCATAGGTGATCTCTTTGAGAGACTTGTTGTGCTTCTCTTCGAGTATTAAGAGTGTGACCGCCTGCTGAACATGCTTCAGTTCATCCCAGGATGATGAACCTGCATACTATTTACAGATATAGATTGATTACCAACTACTTCCTGTGAGATATCTACTGAAACATGGGAGAAAATATTGTCACCTCTTGGGTTAGCCAATGGTACCAATGCTCCTGCTCATCCAGCCCTGCTTTAACATACTTCCCATCTGAATGAGCAGCACTCACGCCATAGCAGGAAACTGTAATTGACCCAACGATATATATATCATTTGAGTTCATCTATTCATGGCACTGGTTTTGAGATAAATGAATGAAGAGTAGTGGTACATATGCTGCATGTACCTGTTAAATAGTTGAACATTGATGAATAAAAATATTTGGGTGAACAGCTTGCAGACCAGGAACGGAGGCACCTGCAAATGCGACGCAACACAATGCGAAATGAGACATTTTTCGAATATCAACGGTAGCCAGTGATATAGTTTGTGCCTTTATTTATAAAGGGGGGCAAAAGCCTATTTCGAGAGGGAATTTGTCAGGATCTTGATAATGCTCTGCCAATGTGCTATGGAGGCTTGCTGTGCCATGTCTGTTCCTGAGGGCCTGATCCTCTCGGGCTGACCACAAATATTTTCCGTGCCTAGAGAAGGTATTTAATTTTATCACTTCTTCCATCAAATGCTAATGAAAATTAGCAAACGTGCAGCGCTTACCTGAAAATACAGCCCAAGCAGAGACGACAGTTCCTTCTTGGTCGTGCCTGATCACTCCATATACCTTTTCCAACAATGCCGTGAGCTGTTGCTTGAAAGCAAAAGCTGGATACTTGGATTCAACCTGGGAAATGTCAGTCAGCACACCGACCAACCGTCCATCGGAAACCGAACGCTCAGGGTGACCAGGAGCTTGGTTTTCCTGGAAATTTTCAACTTGGTATTGAGTACATAATTCCAAGTTCATGGGTGATGCAACATACAAAGCAAACCTAGTAATCAATTACAAACCAGCACCAGCAGTATTAGCTGTGTGAGTTCACATTAGAATAGAGAAGGAACTACACTTTTTTGGTAAGAGAAAACTGGGCAACCAAGTCTCCCCAAGGCACATGCATAGAGAGTGCACCATTTAAATGAGAGTAATCGAAGAGGGAAAGCACCTCGACAACATCAGATGCTGCACATCTATTTCAACTCTGCAATTTGACAAGTGCTTCCTCCCTCTTTCGGTCGTCCTGCTCAGCAGCAGCAGCAGCATCTGGCCCCCTTCTTCGTCGAGGCGTTCGCAGCACCTTCCTTCTCCTTCCCCACGCCCTACCAGCAACACAAATTTAAGATCTCAATCTTATCCGGGATCGGACTGCTAACTAGCCTAGCAACAAGGACGGGCAACATCATGATGGCAATTTCGTCAGAAGAACAAAATCTAACGGTCCGGCAACCCGACGAAACACGTGCAATCGGACAGCAAAAACACCATCTCTCGGCGCGGGGAACAACGCGCGTGGGGGAGGGGGAAGGGGAGTCCGTACCACGTCGATGCCTCGCTCGCGGTCGGTCACCGGGCGGCGGCGGGGCTTGACGCGGCGTGCGCGGTGGGGGTGACGCCTCCTCCGGTCATGGCCGCGCCTCGGCTGCGGGGGGAACGAGACCTAGTGGCGTCGATCGTGCGTGTGCGTGGGTTGGCATCCAATAGTAGCAAGTTGCCCGCCAATCGCGCCCTCAAAATTTTGAACCCGGGTGTAGTAAAAT
>NC_041380.1:24482598-24520566 GCF_002162155.2 Triticum dicoccoides
TACTTATTTAAGCTAGTTGTATAATACTGTAGCTTTAATTAGTAACCTTATATTACTTAGCTAGCATAGTCAACAACATAAAAATTTGGTAAATAATACTTATAGTGTTCTCTGTTTGATACGCATTTTAAATGTATATTGCAAAATTTTGCTTCTCCTAAATTTAAATTGTATAATATAAAAAGTTCCCTTTGAATTAATTTTTTTAAAATTTATTAATTGTATAGTGTATAAATATATATTCCATGTACGTGTGTTCATATATATTAATATAATTAAATATCATGATGGAGATTTGTAAAGCATACAATCTAGCAAAAATATTAATATTGGTTTCCAGTGAATTATTGGGTAAGCTTATATAAATGTCTAGGGTATGGCTAATTTGTCTTGCAACTTGGGTTTATTAACAAATTGGCAACATATGCATGATTTGTATTTATACTTCAAATAACACAGTTATTGAAATTATTGAAGGACATAGAAAATTGCAGACTCTACTTACACACATATGATTTGATATTTGATAAGCTCGTCTAGATGTGACTAGTTTAACTTGGGGTATACAAAAGATTCCACTAGTTTATAAAATAAAAAGTTATGCATTAATTTGAATATAGAAATATGGTTAATATATATTTCATTATGACATGCATGACATATGAATTTGCTCCCAGATTATATACACTATTAGTATGCAGTGTGAACTTGCTCCCATGAAAATTGAATCTTCTTAGGTATTCAAAAATCTTTCGGACATAATGTATAACTAGAAGGGTCTGGCGCGCTTTGTTGCACCTTTGTTGTTGTTGAATTCCCTAAAAACATTACCCACGCTATTTCAAAATATAAGGTGTATTACATTTTTAAGTTTGGTAAATTTTGTAGAGAAATATATCAAAATCCATAAGACCAAACCGGTATAGTTAGATTCACCGTGAAATGAATATTCACTGTTCAAAACATCTTTGGATTCAGCGATTTATCGTCCAATTTATCGCTACTCCTAGGGTGATCGGTAAGATTATGCCTTATCTTCACCGTTTATCATTTGGGCTGATTTATTGCTCTGGCAAGCGATTTTATCGAGAATCTACTGACAAATCAAGCTTATTCCTAGCACTATTTTTGCAAAAACAATGTTTATTTGTGTTTTGTGGACCTGGTTTAGTAATATCTACTATTGTCCTATTTTCTTTGTGATTATATGAGGATTCAGAGGCTAGGAATCAAGGTAACACTTCTGGCCAATACTTTTTTGATGTTAAATATAGCAAATTTTAGTGTAGGGAACATGAGATTTGCAAAAAATGGCCGATTAATAATCGACCGACAAAACCGATTAATCGACCGATTTCCGATTAATCTCTAATCCTGGGCTAACCGAGACACTAACAATAAGTGATATCCTCAACATTGTGAATATTCATATTTTTTTTGTTTAATATTGTGGATGTTGACATTTTTGGCACTGAACTTGGTCAAAGTTAAAGGAATTAGACTTTCCAAAAAACTAATACCACTTATATTTTGGAATTGATGGAATATTTAGTCTGTCGGGGCGGGGAGATGATGGAGTGTGTTTTTTGTTATAATTGTATGATTTGAGGGGCCTTTCTCGATGTGATTCTGTGTTATCTGCTAATAAATCCATATTTACGTGAGGAAATTTCTGCGTCGATATATGCATGTATTATATTGGTGCTATAGTATCACAAGGTGGCGTTTACTTTTTTAGGTGGTGGGAGGGTGCGCGGGATTAATATGTTTCTGTAGGTCAGTTGCTGCTAATTGATTTGAAAAATGATTGGGTCGATCAAAACCGTAAATCAAATCCATAATTGGATACCTCAATCGAATTGAATAGCTTCAAAATTAGGGAACAATAGTGAATTAAAATAATTGGAAGGAAGAGCTCCTTTAGAAATTATTGACCCAGTCAAAATGAGTGAATCAATTTTAAATTAAAAACCTCAATTAATTGTGAGGCGTTAAAAATTAGGAAGCATAGTAAACAGTATAAAAGAATTGAATGAGAGAGCTTTGACAAATTATTGACCCGGTCAAAATCAGGTGTACCAATTTCAATTGAAGACCTCAGTTGATTGTGAGCCCTTTAAAATTAGGGAGCTTAGTGTTATAGAGGATACTCCTTCCGTTTTTATTTACTCTGCATATTAGCTGTGACTGAAGTCAAACTTCATAATGTTTGACCAAGTTTATGAAAAGAAAAATTATGAACATTTATAATAACAAATCTATATGATGTGAAAGTACATTCAATAATGAATCTAATGGTACTGATTTGTTATTGTATATGTCAAAGTTTATAAAGTTTAACTTTGACCAAAGCTAATGTGGAGTAAATAAAAATGAAGAAAGTACTATGATTATTACAAGCATAATTTAGTACTCCGGGGCCCGGGGCGGTTGCCCTTTTTGCCCGGCTTATGGACCGGCCCTGGCCATGCCCATGGATCCAAACGGCCACACCGCCCTGTACTGGCTCATGGCGCAGCACTCGAGACCGGCTAGTCGACCCGCGGGAGCACGGCCTCCGTTTCTTCTTCTAGATCTGCTATCCGAAGAGTGGATGATGGTTGCAACCCGGAGAGCCTAATGATGAACTGACTCGTTCTCTCGCAGCACACAGTGCTCCAAATCAACAATCGTCAAAGGTTACTTACAAGTCCCTTGGAAGTTCTTGATAAAGTTTTCCTTCAATTCTGCCCAAGTATTGATGGAGTTAGGGGCACGCTCTTCAGCCACGTACGAGTTGATCCTTCTAACATCACGGTGAAATATTTAGCACAAACCGCATCGCTGACATCCAGCATCTCCATGGCCAGCTCATAACTTTCGATCCAAGCTTCTGGAGGGAGATCCGGAGTGTAGTTAGGCACTTTACGAGGCCCTTTGAAATCTTTGGGCAAACACTCATTACCCAAAGCCGGCACTAGAGTTGCACCCGGATGATACTGAAATTTGACCCGGATCCTACTGAAGTTGAAGGGGTCACCGGAGGCTGCTGATAAGCCCCCCGGTTAGCTGCTGCTGCCGCCTCACGACGCGCTCTAGCCTCATCCACAATCGCCTGATCATGAGTCCTGTGGTTAAGGGGCGGGTTACCACGGGGCGGGTCGTCACGTGGCGGGTTACGGCGCTGCTCACTACTAGAGACCATGGGCGACTCAATATGACGGATGTAACTACGAGCTCCATTGCCCGATGCAGGTGTGTTGCTGACCACCTCATTCCTCTCTCCGTTTCCCGGGGAAGTATCATACAACTCATTGCCTTACATTGACAACCCAAACAACATTTGGCATTCAACCTCAATATCAAGTCTGTGTTCTGAATATCTAAGCATCCAAACAAAAATATTGACATTCAATCTCAATACCAATATAGTGTGATATTGATATTCAACCCAATGCAATGCCAAGGCTCCCAGTGCAAACATCCAAACAGAACCTAGCTCCTACATGTGGTTTACTTTGGTCATTTGACCTTGCACTTGATATCGTATTGTGTTGTTTTGCTCACCATGTTCTTGCTTTCATCTATTTCTAGAACTAACTCACCTTAGCGATTGTTAGGCTCGTATTTATATCCAAGGCTTGACTAAAATCGCTAATAATAATAAGAGAAAAGTATATTTTTCGTCCCTTGATTATTTCAAAAGTATACAAATGGTCTCTCAACTTCAAAACCAGCAAAACTTAGTCACTTAATTTTTTAAACCGCATAAGTTTAGTCCCTCGTGCAACTTTGGGTGGTTTTCTGCCGATCTTTGAGCGGTTTTGACTCGAATTGGCAAAGTGTGGGCCCCACCACCTCTACCCATTTTTTAAACTTTAATTCCTGTTGTTTAGCCCTCTGACTTGCCTATGGACCCCATTGTAATGAGCATCTTCAACCTCAAACGCACACGGTTCGTGTGTCGGCACCCTGGATGCCGGTGCTCTGAAGCTCGCCGACGACCAAGCCTGGCTCCGGAGGCGGCACGCGGCAGCATGCACTCCCTCGCCCGCTCCGGTCGGCGGCCGCGACCGCTCTATTTCTTGCTTGAGCTCTTGCGCTCAACGCTCCTTGTGGCTGAACGCGCGCACGGCCGTCGGAGGAACTTGCAGGCGACGCGCTCCACCAGGAGTTGATGGGCTGCTGCGCATTGAGTAGCTCTAGGATTTGTGCTTGTGTGCGTGCAGCCAGCGGGGGCGCAGACGCACGCGACAGCTTGGCCTCGGCATACATGCGAGCTCGTACAACAGCAAGGCCTTACGGAGGTCTCCAAGGACGAGAGCCACCTCGCCGGAGGCCTCCATGCCCACGCCCTTCTCCTCCTGCTGGACGCGCATCAACTGCTTGATGAAATGCCTAGCCAAGTTCGACTGATAAGGAACAAGAAGATCCACCTGGGATCGCCACGTGGACGTAGACCCGGCCAAAACCACACAAAGCAGCACGAGGGACTAAAATTATCTGGTTTGAGAAATTGAAGAACTAAGGTTTGCTGGTTTTGAAGTTGAGGACCATTTCTATGCTTTCGAGATAATTGAGGGACGGAAAAAATACATTTCCCTGATAATAAGTAACTAAAGGTACATCTCGATCCCTTCACATGGAGATATTTGGAATGGATTTTTTCCAGCGATTTGTGCGTGGAATGTGTGGTTAGAGGAAGAGGTTATGGCAGAGACGGAGAGAGGAATAAGAAGATTGCGAGGGCTAGCAATGGATAACATTGTTCAAAAGCATGTCCACCTCGTCAAAGAAGGTCGTCAATGGCCGCACCCTCTTCTCAGGCCACTGTAGCTACTGTTGCACCACATCGTCGTCTCTGTTTTGAAAGTATACAGTGCAATGTATGCATGGCATCCTGATTCTTATCTGTGGTATGGAGTTGTTTTCGTTCTCTGCCTCTCACACCATCCCGACCATCTTTGATAAACACCTTGCGCTTCCCGCGGCTGCAAGAAACCTCACTGGGCTCACATAGTAGGATTGAAGGGCTTCAAGTCCCATCGGCCGTCGGCTCGCTCCAAATCCCGTCGCTTGGGATTTTGCGTGAATCTTGTTTCCGAGAACACCTCAAGAGGAGCAGGGATTTTTGCATTTCATCATAAAAAAAGTGAATTCCATATTTTACAGTGTAAATATGCATTTGTGACACTAATTGCCCTGCCTAGTGAAAATTCATCCAGAAGATCCCTTTTAGAAGCTTTGGACCCTCATTTTCCGGTGCGTGTCCATTAGACAAGGTGCGAGATGACGTCCGGGGTGTAAAAATATTTAGACAACTATGAGGAATGGAGGAGATCGACAAGAGAAGTCGGACATGATCACCAACGATGCCCTCAGATCTTTACAAAAAAAAATATAAATCATTGACGCAACATGCTGATCCTATCTAACATAAACAAGCAAAATGCAAAATTAGGGTGAAACAAATGTTAAAAGTCTCCAAAATCGGATATTTTCGGTTGAAGTCCCACTAAATTGGGTAATATGAAGTATGTGTCACAAATGTACAACTGCAGGGCAAAAGGTGAATTTCACTCTAAAAAACGACCACACAATTGATTGATGGACAAACGTGCAAAAAAAAAGTCTGACCACATGATCAATAAAGGGACAATCATGCAAAAACCCAGCAAGCATGACAGACCACACCTCCCACGAAACGTCGAAATGCCACCAATGCGGGCAGACGAACTAGTCCCTTAAGACGAGATCTAAAAATCGTTGAAACAACATCGGTTGAAGCATCACTCCATCTAGAACATGCTTGCAATCTTTCATCACCAGCACAGAGGGGTGGACATACCGGGCCAAGCCACGGATCAACACAAAAGAAGATGGCGTGGTTGTCACACCAAAAGCTCTCCTTAAAAGACACATGAACTGCCAAGATCTGAAGGGAACCAACATATCTAGGGACACAGACTCTCGTAGGCCCTTCGCCAGTGTCGAATTGGACGCCGTCAAGGTAGGGAAAGACCGGAGAGACCTTGATCCAACATTGCCATCGTCGGCACCAACTCGTTGATGTCACCGGAGAAGCAAAACGTAATACTAATAAAACGAGACGGCGGGTCCCCACTCCTCTTGCCGCCGCCGAGACCGCCGGACGGGAAAGAGGAGGGGGCCTGAGGCGGTGGAGGAAGCTGTGGTATTTGAATGGCAAAAAGAATACGGTGAAACTCCGATGCCCGGAGGTTTGGCTGCGTTTCGACGCAAATTGCCCTTGCCCTTGAACGCTAAGGCTGGTCATAGTGAGGAGTAACTTACTAGCCTAAGTTACCACCTTCATAATGCAAAATAACATAATAGTAGTATCTTAGATGGCTTCATTTATTAGTTTGTAGATTCATCTTGTCTTGAAAAGCGCTATGTTACGGTAACATATTATGTTACCCCCTCTCGTTAATTACTTGCCATATAAGCAATAATATTTTGTAGTGCGCTATGTTACTAGTCTATGTTACTACCTTCATAGTGGGTAGTGTCAAAGGTGTGGTAACATAGTTGCCTTCCTTTATTACTTTGTAGACTCATTATGCATTGGAAACCGCTATGTGATAGTAACATATTATGTTACTCTATTTGCCTCTCTTCTCATTAACTACTTGCCACATTATCATTTTTGCTTATGTGGCATCTATGTTACTACCTATGTTACTCCACTATGACCAGCCTAAGCGTGCCGAAGCCCCACCGAGCGCACGGGTGGCCACCGCGGGCGGTGCACGAGGACCAAGCCCAGACCGACCGAAGAGAATATCTCTGGCGCGGCGGGGCCCTGCCCGCGGTCGGTGCCCGCCACCGAAAAAGAGAGAGAAAATGGCGCGAGGAGGAAAAGAAAAGAAAATATGCCGCGAACCGCGCGTCCATCCCACGCGACTCCCTCACACAAATACCACCACACCGCCCCCTCCTCCCACCACCCAAGCCCACCCCCACCCCCACCCCCCTCCCCCCAGCAGCCGCCGCAAGAGAGAGCAGGGAGCGAGGAGGAACTCTACAAGAGAGGGCATCGAATCCGCCTCCTTCTTCCTCGCGGGGTCGTCCCCGACTGCGAGGCCTCCGACATGGTAAACATCTTCCTGTGTTTCCCCTCCATGCTCTTGGTTAATCTTGCTTCTGCCGTCGCGCACAGTACCCATCAGCAGTGCGCCGTAGATTGCTTTTTCCCCGGAGAAAATGCGCAGTGCGAGGCTATCAAATCCATTGCCGGTGGACGCTCTTTTTTCGAGCGAATTTCCTGAAGCTTGAGTTCGTACTAGTTTTCGACGGTCTGTCCTCACCGTTCCAGTCATCCAGGACAAGAAGTAGTGGTGCCTTGCTAGTTATGTGCTGGCGATTTTTGGATTCTCGCCCTAAACATGCAAGATCCCTTCATAATGCGCGTGATTTAGTGTCGATTTGGGGTCCTGGCGATGAACAGGTGGAGTACCAGTCCCTTCAGTTTTGGCCTCATGACCAACAACTAATACTATATATACAGTTTTGAAGTATTATTAGTTGTGTTGTGAATCTACCAAAGCTTTAGATGGATGGCGACACATGGCCTCATTAGTTATTTCGGCACCTCAATTGTTAATGGCGGCGCTTTAATTTCTACAGACGTTGTTCAGTTGTCGGTGAGGATTAGGAAACCCCAAGTATGTGTGAGATGGCCAGCCTGTAGAGTTTATTATTCGTGGTCATGTAGTTTAATGGATCCATCTGCGGTGTGTTTTGTCCAATGATGAGATATGGAAAGTTTGCAACTGGG
This sequence comes from Triticum dicoccoides, assembly GCF_002162155.2. Taxonomy (NCBI): domain Eukaryota; kingdom Viridiplantae; phylum Streptophyta; class Magnoliopsida; order Poales; family Poaceae; genus Triticum; species Triticum dicoccoides. The sequence continues at coordinate 24,490,376 of NC_041380.1, forward strand.
ATCTCTCATGGATTTTTCGGTCTGCGAATAGCCTGTCGACAACTCCATGATGCACATTAGTGCTCGTAGTTGCTTCCCTACAAGGAATGGCGACCTTCCTTTTTGAAAAAGGAAAAAGAAAACAATGAAACGAGATTATTTCAGACGAAGATGCAAGCTCAAGTTCTTGCGCATTGAGCAAGATGCAAGCTCAAACAATGATATCTTGCGCATTGAGCGTCAACATGATTTATGGTCCTTGGTCATGACCGTTCTACACTCTGTTATCTGCAATCATATCATTGTTGGATGTGGACCTGCAAATCGCTTTATTAGCTTGTGTCATGCTGATGTTCCACCAGCTGAGGTTCAGACGCACTGAACAGTCCCATTTAGTGGAATTCCGTTTGTTCGAAAGCCACTATCCTGACAGGCGTTTGCGACGAATTGGCTCGGTCCTGACAGGCGTCTGCAATGAATCAGTTCGGTTCAGACGATTGCTACTGGCAACCAACTACACCTAATCTCACTCTTTAGAAAGGTGCATCTAATTGTAGTTGCCATGTTGCAGCAGCACCGCCTGTTAATCAGTTGTCCTCATAACATTTCTTCCAGATGTACTCTGTTACAAGTGCAGAAAGAGTGATTACTTAGTATCATGGCTAACTGTCCTGCGCTTTTACTGTAGGCGAACGCTGCGTCAGGCATGGCTGTGGACGACGAATGCAAGCTCAAGTTCCTGGAGCTGAAGGCGAAGCGAACCCACCGCTTCATCATCTACAAGATAGACGATAAGAAGAAGATGGTTGTTGTGGAGAAAGTCGGCGAGCCTGCCCTGAACTATGAGGACTTCGCCGCCAGCCTCCCCACCAATGAATGCAGATACGCGATATTCGACTACGACTTTGTCACCGAGGAGAACTGCCAGAAGAGCAAGATATTCTTCGTCGCATGGTCAGTGATGCCTCCCATCTGTTCTTGGATTCACCGCTCACTCTTCACAACGTGCAACTATGTAGTAACAACCGATTCATTCTGAATGTCTATGCAGGTCTCCTGACACGGCACGCGTGAGGAGCAAGATGATCTACGCGAGCTCCAAGGAGAGGTTCAAGAGGGAGCTCGACGGCATCCAGGTGGAGCTGCAGGCGACAGACCCGACCGAGGTCGGCTTTGATGTGATCCAAGGCCGTGCCAACTGAGCACCATGGCCGTGCTGCTGCTTACCTTAAGTATGAGCCTCTGATGAGGATTTAGCGCGCTCGCCGAGGCTGGTCATGAGCTGTTTACCATGAGGCAATTGTGATTGAGTTGCCAGTATGTACCACCTAAGGAAGATGTAAGCTGTGACTTGTGCGACGACAAATGTATCCTTTCTGGTTGTTGATTCGTGGGTCCTGATATCCCCCCTTCTTACCTGCTAAGATCAGTTGCATCTTCATGGTAAAATTTTGGTAGATTCTTGTTGTGAGCTTTCATACTAGGATCACTGGTTCTTGAAACTAATGATGCCCACTGAGGCTTATTATGCAACACATTTTGATGATAAATCCAATTCAGAAGTTCCTATTAGCATGCCTCATCCTCTGCTTCAAGTATCTAACTGATTTTGCAAAAGAAGCATCTCACTGACAGGAGTGAATTTCAAACTGGCAAATGACAGTAACCTAGGTTAAACATCAAATGCTAAGTTTCATGGGGATGATTTGCAACATTTGTATGTAGACATGCATCAGGATGCAATGATTTCAAATGTTTTTACTTGAACATTCATCTAAAGATGGATTGGGCAGGGGGGATAATGGTGTTCTGATAAATACTGATTTTGAACACTGCCTCCAGCAGATCAGTTTTAAACATAACTACTATGGAGAACTGGCCACGACCAGCGAATCTTTAGATAAGGCAGCAACTGTTGTGTAGTAATAGATTGATGGTAGTTTTGTCCAGCAGAACATACATAGTTACATACACAAACTAGTCCAAAATTCAAGCGATTGCTACGAAATAACGCTAGGGCAGAAGTTCTCTAGCACATCACGTGCAATGGGAGGTACATGGTGATAACAACACACATGATTTATTTATGTACAGCCATCCTATTTACATAACAGAGATCCCGCGGGCGTTTCAGGAGGCCTCGGCGGTGGAGAAATGCATTTTAGCAGCCGACTCGAGCAGGAAGCTGGTTCCGCATTTCACCTCTTGGCTGCTGATGCCATAGTCCAACATCTCGGTCTCAACTTTGCCAGGATCGGCTTGGGCCTCGCTACCAATGGAGGTGCCAAGGTCTTCCAGTCTGGAAAACACAAGGTCCACAGATCAACAAACTTCGTCTACAGGTTGGTGTGGGAAGTTAACAGCAGGAGAAGTTCTAGCGATCTTACCCAGGAGTCTGGAGCACAGCTGGATTCTGGGCAGCGTTGTTGGTTTTTTTCTTGTTCCTGGCCTTCCGCTTCTCTTTCTGTTTGGTCTTGTCCTTCTTACGAGGCTTTGGCCGCCGCTGGTAACTGTTGTTCACAGAATGAGAAACGGATGAAACAGGGGGGTCATACACGTCGGCCGCCCATTTGATGTGGCGATCCTCTGCTGGTAAAGGAATCCCATTCTTTTGGCGGCTTCCTTTGATAGCAGGGATGAGCTTCACAGTTGGCTGCGGAGACAAGAAAAGGAAGGGGTTGGTTAGTTTCCTCATTACGCAATATTAATAGCAACAAAACTATTTCTGGCTTGCCGACAAATGACGTTCCATGGAGCACATGTAACTTATCAACATGGGGTTGATAATTAGTGAGTTGGTTCACGTGAACGAAAAGCGATTCTGGTTGTATATACACTTCCAAATCAATGACTATAACCGACAATTGTAAAGCATACCCCAGTTGTTTAGCAATACCACAACTGCAGAAACGAACACAACGATTTATGCAGGTCAACATTGTATTATTGTCTTGCGGTGTCATACTTGCTGTTACTTCCTTGTAACGGAAAGAACAGACCGACCTATTGCATTACATGCAGTTTGTGAAATTATACACAGTAAGCAACATGCTATCTATACCTTTCCACACTAAAATATCAACACATGGTTTATAATGCTCAAACAAATACAACAAAGAAGCCATAAATTAATCAACACTCTTATAAATCCCTAAGCATTAAGCCTTGAGCCTCCAAAGAATGTGATGACAGGTCAGAAACCTGGATAGTTGTTTCAGTAGTTCAGCATATCATTACCTAGCTTAAAACCTGGATAGCTGCTAGATTTTAAAATCATGATCACAATGACTGACACAACACTGCTAGTAGTATAGTAGGAAATGGATCGAAAGCATGATACTACTTGTGGATCTTTTGGCAAATGATAACACACAGCACAAGTTACTCACAGGCAAGGACACAGAGCGCTGGTAAGTGTGCGCATCCTTCGGCGCGTCATCATCGGCATCACAGCATGAGTCCTCCGGTTCGGCCTCAGCGGCAGATGACGATGACGGAAACGTTGCGCACTTCTGGAGGTCCTTCTTCAACCCCAAGCCAACCGGCTTGGAGAAACCTGCACACATTCCAGCCTCCACTGAACAATCTGCATTCTCCCCCTGTCCCGAAGCTCTATCCAGGGCAGACTGCTTCCCTGGAGAAATGTCCGTGCCGCCGGCGACAGCAGAAGGGGCACCCGCACCATCAGATGCCACTGCCGGCACGCTCCCAAGATCACAGGAATGGCCATCCATCAAGAAACCGGCGTCCTAGAACAGCAACCACAAACCACACACCTGCGTCCATCAAACAACCACAAGGGCATCGTGAGCTGACTGATTAAGGATCCACTAAACTAGCGGCTAGCTCCGTTTTTCGTAGATCCTAAACGAACGTTAAACAGCAGTGCTAATTAAAAAGATCGACAGTGCTATCACTGGATGCAGGTCTGCGCCAGATTCGGCGAGGTTAAAAGAGAGGGGGTCGGTCGGTCGGCGGCGTACCCTGGTCCCGGCGCCGGCGATCCAATCCCACGAGCAGAGGCAGGGCAGTCGACAGTGACGAGAAGGAGAGAAGTCCAGCGATGAGAGGAGCAAGGAAGGGGAGGGGGAAGGGGAGGGGACGGCGCGCTAGGAGGAGTGGATGTTGGGGTGCCAAGACCAGGGCTTGAGGCGGTGGGAGCAGCAGAGCGCGGAGGGGAGGGGGAGGGCGGCGTCGTCGCGGGGCAGGGGCGAGGCCCCCCGCGCCGTCCGAGGCATCGCGGACCCAACGCCGCCGGCGAGGGCCGTGCCCGGCAGATCTGGGAGGGGAGGGGAGGGCGAGGAGCAGTGGTGAGTGGGTGGGCGGAGGGATTGGGGATTTTTTTTTCTCTCTTCTTGCTTGTGCCGTCGCGAATGGAAGTCAAGTCTTCTCGGGGGAGCTTATAAATAGTGGCGGAGGGGGAGTGAGGGAGAGCGGTGTGGATAAGGGGGGGACACGTGTGGTGGCCGGCTTGTCGGCTTCCGCGTGCGCCCCGGGGTATAGCTGGCCAAACGGGCCGGGATAGTTGGGCCGGCCCGGTAGCACGGCCGGCACGGCATGGCACGTGCTAAACGGGCCAGGCCCGGCACGCGGCACGCCATGGGCCGTGCCTGGGCTTGAAGGGCGAGCACGCGGGCCGGCACGGCACGGCCCGATTAACTTTTTTATATTTTTTTTATGTATTCTAATATGGGCCAACAGGTAAAAATAGGCTAAAAAACGCTCAATGCGCAAAATAGGAGGTAGATTAGTGGGCCTGGCGTGCCGGTGGGCCGGCCCGATTAGCATACGGGCCGTGCCTGGGCTGCAGGCTGCAGCACGCGGGCTGGCACGGCACGGCCCGTATAATAATCGTGCCTAGGCGGGCCGGGCCGTGCCAGGCACGATTAGGATGGGCCGTGCCGTGCCGGGCCGGGCCGGCCCGTTTGGCCAGCTATACCCCGGGGAATGGATCTGCGGGGGATCGGGCCTCCTTGTTTGCATCGGATTCGGCCCTGTTTTGGAAGCGAGTTGGGCTCTGCTTACAGCCCGCCAGGACCCGGTGACCGGCCCTGGGCTCATTATAAGATGTTTTTTTTTGAACATCAGTATAGGCTAAAACGATCATATACACGCATATACACTCATTCCTATGAACGCACACATGCACACCCTGTTTCTATGAGCACCTCCGAAAAATTGAGCCGGCATATCATCTTGACATTTACCAAGTCACCGTAGACACCTCGTTGTCGACAGAAACGTCTCCTCCCACTGAATGCACATCGTCGGAAATCTTGAAATAAATCCATGAATAAATGGGAGCATCGGGATTTGAATTCTGGTGGGCTGAGAATACCACAGTCCCTCTAACCATCCAACCACAGATTGGTTCACTCATTATAAGATGTTCTACAGCAACTTTTCCTGATTCGGATGTATACAGACATATTTCGTTATGTTTATGTGTATTCGCTCATTTTAGTCTGCACGTAGTTGGAATATCGTGTGTTTGTAAACAGAGGGAGTGCGGGTTTGAGACGATGTGTGGTTTGGGCATTGTTGTTTGCCCACGCACCCACGCAGGTTCTAGAATTTGTGCATCATAGCGAGAGAAGGGAACCTAACTAGTGTCACGCATTTGGGATGCCCCATCATGGGTAGATGCCTGGGTGGTTTAATTTAGTGGAGAGCGTCAAGAGTGTTACTACCTCCGTCTCGGTGAATAAGTCATTCGCGTAGTTCTAGGTTGACGATTTAACTATCTAAATATGTATTATATGTGACAAAAAATATATATATAGAAACTACATCCTTGTAGAAATCTAGTGATGTACTTTTCATAACATATAACACATATTTAATTGCTCAAATCGATGACCTAGAACTACGCGAATGACTTATTCACCTAGACGGAGGTAGTACTACTCACAGTTTGTAACCCGATGCTCCTGGCTAAGCGCATGAATGTGGATGATCTTTTCATGTCTTTGTTGCCGCGGTCCAACTGAACCTACTCGCCGTCTGTCTTTTGGTTGTGGTGGTGTATTTATGATTGCATGGTTCGTCGCCGGAATTGCATGATTGCACTACATCGGTGTGGTTCAATGCATTTTTATAGGAGGACTTAACACATATGGGTACCCTCCGCGTGTGGGGAGAAAGGGGCATGCAAGCGGCATCATAGGTGCACTACACGTGGGTGAGTACAAATGCACTACCAAGAGGAGTACTAGGACACTACGTGGGAAGTATAAGTACATTATCATGGGGAGTAGAAGCTGCATCGAAAAAAGTTCATCGAAACCTATCAACTTGGATCTAGTTTCTATGATACTGATGTGGTGGATGCAATAATGAAAAAAAATCATAAATTTTGGATGCTTGGATCGAAAGATATTTCAGATTGAAATTTGAATATAAAAAATATGTATTATATAAAACACCCACACATCCTAGATTTGTCCACCGAAACTCTTTGATGACGACAAGTGGAGTGGTGCACATGTGTTGCCTCATACGTGTCGTCACGGAGGCATTTGAACGTAATCTTTGCAAAAGGTACCCATAGCTAATAATTAAAAAGCTTAATCGATTTAGCAGATTGTCTCTAGAGGGGAATCAAGGGGAGAGGAGCCCCGGGGTATTTTAATTAAGGAAAAAGATGTGGGTTATAGACTCATTTTTTCTTGATATGTGTGATGTTACAGTAACTAGTTATGTTACCACATGCATATCTTTCTTCATTAATTACATGACACATCATCTATTTTGTCTAGATAAGTGTGATGTTACTATCTATGTTACTCCTACTATAGGTAGTCTAAGGCATGCATCGAGCTAAAAATTGTTAATTCTCGATCGACTTAGGATTACATGCTTCCGTTTTTTAAAACCACAATCACACACTTAACATGAAACTGTACAGTTGTAATTCGGACATGTTGTTTTTGGACAAAGGATAAATTTTATTGACCCGTGAAGCATCAAGTAGATACAAACACAATAAATATATACCCGACCTCTGCATAGCTAGGAAGCACACAATCAACATCAACACACATAAACGCAAAAAAAACATCAACACACATAAAAACACACCGACAAATAGAAAAGTCATTTAAGACCAAAGTTAATTATGCCAAAGCGAGGAAAGAAAACTGAAGCGGTCAAATCCGTGATAGACAAACTATCCCAATGATGGGCCTTGTTGGTCGACACTGTCCTCATGGGCCGGTGATGGGGACGCTGTGGAGCACGACGGTCTCGATGGTGAGGCCAGGGCCGAAGCCGAAGAGCACGGAAGAAAATGCTATGGGACAGGGCCTCATAGTGTCCCTCCTGGGGCCCCTCCTCAGATTTTGACACGTCATCAATGGCACACATCTTAAAGCGAGCCTAATTCCCTAATTAGTTTGTACGTACATCAACTAGATATTGCGCAGTATTTGTACGATACAGTATCAATCGGATCGATACTTTCCATCTAACGAAAGAGAACGAACACGGCGATCTTCTCGCTGGCTCGCCGCTGCATCAGACCTCGGCGCCATCGCGCCGTATCTCATGGCGACCCCTCCATGCGCTGGTGACGACGACCCTCACGGAAACGGCGGCGCCGTCGTGAGCTCTCCCTCCGTCGGCGACGCGGACGTGCTCGTCGTCCCTCGCGGAACCAACAGCAATAGCCACATAATGATGTCCACCGTCTCCACCACAAACCTGCCAACACGGCAACGCCGGAGTCGGCGGCAAGCCAGCCATCTCCCCATGGCGACCTTGCAGATTTCTAGTCATTCTGACATTTGGAGATGTGAACATTCAGAGATCATTAGACAAAAACATTCAGAGTTCTGTGATCACAGTATCTATGCGTTGTGATTATAAACATTCAGATATTTTATCACATTAAAATTGATGTTGATCTTCTTCAAATTCTGTCAGTAGTATGTGGCATCTTAAGACTGAATGTTGGCATTGGCCAAACAATTGGAATTCCAACGACAACTTTCTGATATTTATTGATACATGATAAACTTTGGGTACGTTGAGAGGGTTATTTATCAGTACATGTTGTTGTAAGTTTCAGACCTTCTGTTGGTGATGGACCTTTAATAGAAACACGATTACAACCGACGCTGTATTGTGTAACACAGTAGCTAGAGCAGAAATGAAAGCTAATTGTGATGTCGACCAGGACCAAGAACTGAAATGAAAGATATAGCGGTGATGCTGATCAGGATCATCAGTCTAGATAGCTCTACTACATTCATAAGTGCAATGGGAAAGAAAAGGGTGGGGAAAATAAAGACTGATGAATGAATACAAATTAAATTCTGGCAAAAATAAATGGTATTCAAGTGTGAAAGATCTGATAATTAATCGGGGAAAATAATCTCACTCATGAGAGTGCATCATTACATTTATTATTTCTGTCTCAAACGAAACTTGATATATTGGTCTCTGTCGACAAGAAGAAATAAAATATACTGTTGCTGCTGCTATCCTACTTCTTTGATGCGTAAGGAAGGGTTCACTTCATCAAAAATCTAATCTTCTTGAAGTTTGCAGCACCTCCGAAGCTTGATCAGCTTGTAGCAAAAGTTCTGTATATCCTCCAGGGATCAACGGAATAAACATAGTCGAAGATTCCGTGTTGAACATATTATTTGCAAAGATTGGTATTGCAGTATTAGAACTTGGGCCTGCCTCCGAATATCCCTGCTTCATAATAAAACGACAAATGTTTAGAGATTTTGGGGTACAATTAAATTGCCTGAAATATGTTCAAGAAAGCAATTTGTCTTACAGTATACTGTTGAGGACCTTCTGCAGCAAAATCATATGTTGTTACTTCGTTTCCAAATCCCTGTGTGTAAGTAAGTAGGAAACTGCTTACCACAAATTTATTTTTAGAAGACATAAATGAACATTGCGTAAGTTGTCTTACAATTGATTTTTCATGTCCTTCTTCAGCCCGATCATTTTTTTTTACTTTCTTTTTACCTCCTCCTGCTCATACATATGAATGTGCAATACATTAATGTCAATTCAAAAACCAGAGGTCAAAAGTAAGAATAAATGTGGTTGTAGTACCTTTCTTTTGGGTGGTCTTCGACTTCTTTGGTTTTGCCTTTTCAAGTGGACCTTTCAATCTTTTTCCCTTTGGACCTTTTATCGCTTCAGGGACTTTGAATGATATTTTACCTGTTAATATGTCTTGAGTATTTTGAGGTATATTGTTGGAAGCATGCTCATTAGTATTCTGAGGAATATTCTCATGTTTGGCATGCCTTTTTTCGCTTAGTAAATCATCTGCCTCCAGATCTAATTTATCTATAGCTTCCTCCAATTTTGTAAGTAGTTCTTCTGAAACTGAGCACTTCATTGCAGTAGATGTTGCTTTCCGAGCTATACGTGCCACACGTGTCTGCAAAGATTCCTTCTCACTTTTGATGGTCTTTGTCGAAAATCCTCTCTTTGCATATTTCGTCCATCGGTGTAGTATACATTGAGATGGCAAAGTGAAAACCTCGTTGATGTTCAACACTCGCAGAGCATGCTTGCACAGAATACCTATCCATAATTCATACTTTAGTACAGATTTAATGACAACTATGATGTAAACTACTAAAATGCCAAAATGTTTTTTCGTACCTATGGATTCAAACCTTCTGCAAGAACATGAAATGGTGACATCCTCAGAATTGAAGACAACCAGTGCCTCATCCTCATATTTCATAGGTGACACCATGTAAGTTTTGACTGTCCCCTCAGTGGATACTAACTGACACTTGGCAGAAAATTGCTGCTTAAACTGCTCCTCAAATTCAGAATAAAGGCTTCTTGTATACGATTCAGCAGCAGTCTTCAACATAGGTAAGTTTCTAATGCAGGTGACCGGTTTAGACTGACGTGATCTATAGTCCTCGTCGAGTTCATTTTCCCGAAGGCTAGCGGCACACTTATCATATTCTACTAGGAGTTCTGAAAGGCAAAGTCTCTTACAAAATCTTTTCTTAAACACATTGTTCATACCTTCGCTCCTTTGAGTTGAAGTCATGTTGGCGCAAAAGGAATCACGGCGGTAGACAGTAGCCCACTTCTCACGCAGATCATATAGTTGTTGTAACCATGTGTTATCCTGAAGGTTGTAAGCAGTCAACAATTCTTGCCACTTCATTTCAAAGTATGCCACTGACCTTTCCTCATAGACACATCTCTTAAAATCAGCAAGGAACTTAGGATGGTCTGAAATTACATGGCTAAGATGCTTAGGAGCATTTTGATAAATGTGCCACAAACAGAGACGGTGCTTTGTATTTGGGAGAACAATCCTGATTGCTTTCGCCATGGCAGCACACTGATCGGTGAATATTGTTGCGGGTGCCTTGCCAGACATGGCGGTTAAGAATGTGTTGAAGAGCCAGATAAATGAATCTGTGGTTTTATCACATAGCAACGCAGCTCCAAAAAGAATGGTCTGCTTATGATGATTTGTTCCAAGTAGTGGTGCAAAAGGCATTTCAAACTTGTTTGTCTGAAATGTTGTGTCAAAGGACAAAACATCACCAAAGCAATCATAGTCCATGATAGCTTGACCATCTGCCCAAAAGAAATTAGCTATCCGGCAATCCTCTTCATATAATTGTATAGCATAAAAAAAAGAAGGATCATTTAACTGCTTGTTCTTTAGGAATTCCAGCAATGTTTGTGCATCATTAACTTCCAGATACTTCCTGCGCTCACGACCAATGTGGTTATTGGAATCCATCCGCAAGAAAGGTACATTATGGGGTCCTTTATACCACTGCTTGAAAAAACCATACACTTCGGCTGGCTTTATTCCGACTTCACGCATCTCACCAATCATAAGTTTATCAGACGCCGCAATACGACGTTGCGACCTCAACATGTGCCTCTTATCTGGACTTGCCAAATCATGGTTGTGCTCAAGAATAACCTTTTGCACATTCCAAACGCCATCACGAGAAATACTAAGCTGAACACGGGCATCACAATCACACCTTGTGGTGGCATTTTCTTTCTTGGTGTCATGCGATGAATGAGTTTCTCGTTCACCTTGTTTGCTGCAAACCAAATGTTTCTGATAAAGTGTTCCATCTCGTCTCAACTTCGTGTGGCTCTTTCGAATGCTGAAGCCAACTTTACGAGCATATTGGTTATAAAAATCATATGCCTCATCCTCAGACTTAAATGCCATTCCAACTGTAGGTATGGATTTATCATTTACATCCTCCTCCTGCAGTACGTACATTCATACACAAATTTAAATTCATATCATTTTGTCATGCACAGGCAATAGTTCACACATCAACTATATACCTGTGTTATTGTAGTAGAAGCTGATGGCATTGCGAAATGTTGTATGTGTTCACTATTTGAAGCTTCTGATTGCATAAAGGTTGCAGCAAACATGGAATCCGTCGAAGCAACAGTCATCTCGCCACCACTGACGGCTTGTGTGGAGGCGGTGGCAATGATGGATTTAGCATTTACATCCTTCTCCTGCGGTACAATCATACAAAAATTAAACTTTATCTAATTTCGTCATCAAGAGGCAATAGTTTAGACATCAATTATGTACATGTGAAATTGGAGTAGAAGCTGATGGCATTGAAGCTTCAGATTGCATCATGGAGGATGCAGTGAACATGGAACCCGTCAAAAAAACAGTCATCTTGTTACCACCGGCGGGCCGTGTGTCAGCGACAAGGTCAACGTCTGAAGTCTCGAGCGGCGGCCGGGACGACGAAAAGGAAGCAGCTCGCGCTTCCGTATGCACCTCCAAGTCACTGAACGAGTTGGATGCTGGCAGGTTTGTGGTGGAGACGGTGGACATCATTATGTGGCTGTTGTTGTTGGTTCCGCGAGGGACGACGAGCACGTCCGCGTCACCGGCGCAGGGAGAGCTCACGACGGCGCCGCCGTTTCCGTGAGGGTCGTCGTCACCAGCGCATGGAGGGGTCGCCATGGGATAAGGCGCGATGGCGCCGAGGTCTGATGCAGCGGCGAGCCAGCGAGAAGATCGCCGTGTTCGTTCTCTTTCGTTAGATGGAAAGTATCGATCCGATTGATACTGTATCGTACAAATACTGCGCAATATCTAGTTGATGTACGTACAAACTAATTAGGGAATTAGGCTCGCTTTAAGATGTGTGCCATTGATGACGTGTCAAAATCTGAGGAGGGGCCCCATGAGGGACACTATGAGGCCCTGTCCCATAGCATTTTCTTCCGAAGAGCACGCCCCAATCCAAGCCCTCCCCAGTGGTGGCGTGGCCTTCCTCGGCCGAGCGCTTATGCATCTCGTCCAAAATGAAGAGGACGCACGCACTGGACATGTTGCCGTACTCGGAGAGGACGTGCCGGGTGGCATGCATCCGCTTCTTGTCGAGATTGGCCTCCGCCTCCACCATGTCTAGGATCGCCGGCCCACCAGGGTGAGCCACCCAGAAGATGGAGTTCCAGTCGTTGATGCCCAGCGGCGCGAAGGCGACTACCAGTGCGCTCTCTATGTTCTTCGAGATGGCCAGGGGCACGTCCTTGTGGAGCTGGAAGGAGCTGGCCTTCGATGAAGCCATCCGTGCCGGACACTATGGTCTGGCTTGCCGACACCAGCTGGAACAACGGCCGCTCCATGGGAACGTCGGGGTCGGCACCGACGATCACCGCGGCGGCTCCGTCTCCGAAGAGCGCCTGGCCGATCAGCGAGTCAATGTGGGCTTCCGAGGGGCCTCGGAAGCACATGGCGATGATCTCCGAGCAGACGACGAGGACACGCGCGCCACGGTTGTTCTCCGCCAGGTCCTTGGCCACGCGCAGCACCGTGCCTCCCGCGTAGCAGCCCTGCTGGTACAGCATGACGCGCCTCACAGACAGCCGGAGGCCAAGCAGCTTGACCGGCTGGTAGTCGGCGCCCGGCATGTCCACGCCGGAGGTGGTGCAGAACACGAGGTGGGTGATCTTGGACTTTGGCTGGCCCCACTCTTTGATCGCCTTCTGCGCCGCCGCCTTGCCGAGCTTCGGGATCTCAGCAACCAAGATGTCCTGGCGCACGTCCAACGAGGGCGCCATGAACGAGGCAATGCTTGGGTTCTCCTGAATGATCTCTTCGGTCAATGTCACCCCGGTGCTGCATACCACCGTGTGACTGCCAGTTGGCATGCCAAGTGTAAGCATGTGTGGTCCCACCTGTTGCCGCATAGGGCTCGGGCCAGTTGGCGTGCGTGGGTACTTAAGCTTTGGACAGGGGCGTGTATCAGTATGCTGAAAGAAATGAACTAATTCCCTCACCTACCCTCTCCTCTGCTCATCCCCTTCTCCAAGCTTCTCCCCCTCCCCTCTCTCGATCCGATCCAGCCTACTCTGGTCCCCCTCAACCAGATCGGGGCGTTACAGTTGGTAATCAGAGCCTCCGATCCTGCCCCAAATTTTTTTCGCTGCTGCCTCCTGATTTGGGTCGGTAACATCCACCGCCTCGGGTGTGACTTGCTCCGGTGAGATCACGCAAAATCCCCGGCGGGGTTCGATCTAGCAGGGGTGCGAGACGGCACCGTCCAAGCCCTCCGTCCAGACCCGGCAGTTGCTGGCGGCCATGGACGACAACACCACCAGCCTCAAGGCCATGATGGAGACGGTTCTCGCGCGCCTCGACGAACAGAAGGTCGACAGCGACAAGCGGCTCGAGGCGCAGATCGCCTTCAACACCCAAGTCTCGCAAGATCTGCGCTCCCTCGCCAAGCAAGTCGATCTCACGCAGGCAGATGTCGACGAGACTCGCAAGGCGCTGGAGAGATCGCCCTCACCGTCGGAATCGCACTCCCCGACCGTGCTCCATCCACCACCACCACCACCTCCGCGGCCCCAGGCCCCGGCGCCACAGCACCAACATGGGCCGCCGCCGTCTCCGCGCCTCTCAGACCAGCGCCCGCCCCTGTTGGCCACAGCACCACAACCCGGCGTCCAATCCCAGCACCAGCAGTACCACCAGATCGGCGAGGCGCACCACCAGCAGCAGCACCACGGTGACCACTACGTCAAGCCGCCGAAGCACGACTTCCCTCGCTTCGATGGCAGCGCGCCTTACCTCTGGCTCGACCGCTGCCGGGCGTATTTCGACCTCTACCATGTGCCGCCCGCGAGTTGGGTGACCACGGCGACACTATACATTGAAGGGCAAGCGGCTCACTGGCTTCAGGCATTTCGCCAAACACATGGCGGCCTCGGTTGGAATGCGTTCTGCGCTGCGATTCAAGAGGAGTTCGGGGTCGATGAATTTGAGATGGAGATGCACAAATTGTTGCAGCTCCGTCAGATTGGCACGGTCAGCGAGTATCGCAAGGAGTTCGATACATACATGTATCATCTCCTGGCACTCGACCCATCTCTCAGCAACAAATTCTTCATCACTCAATTTTTGCTGGGCCTCAAGGACGAGTTGCGCGCAGCAGTTCGGCTGCAGGCGCCCAACAGCATCACGCGTGCGTCCATTCTCGCACGCATTCAAGAGGAGGAGCTGAACACACCCAGGGCGCGTCCACGGCCGCAGCCGCAGGGCCGCCCACCACCACCGGTGCCCGCCCGGCCGCCGGCCACGCCCCGCCAACAGCCCGACGACTACGCCCGCGAACGACAACTCAAGGAGTTCCGGCGCGCCAACGGACTCTGCTTCAAGTGCGGAGACCGGTACACTCGTGATCACCGCTGTAACACGCAGGCCCAGCTCCTCACCATCCAAGTGGGCGCATACGGGGAGCTGCTCACCGACGACACCGTGCACGCACTCGACCTGCTCGATGCATCCCCAATAAGAAGCACCCCCTCCAGAGTGTTGCACAATATCAGCGCACGCCCTGGATGGCTCGGAAGCGCCAAGCACAATCCGTCTCCGCGCGCTTGTGGGTAACCAAGTTATGCTCCTTCTACTGGACTCTGGGAGCACCCACAGCTTCGTCAACAAGTCGTTTGTCGAGCGCGTTGGGGCGACAACGCAAGAGATCGCCACATTGGATGTGCGGGTGGCCAACGGCGACCGACTAACCTGCTCGCGCCAAGTTTCGGAGCTCCAGTGGTGGATGCAGGGCCACACGTTCTCGACGCCGATGTACGAGCTCGACACAGGCGCATACGATGGAATCCTAGGCATGGACTGGTTGGAGAAGAACAGCCCAATGACTTGCCACTGGCAGGAGAAATTCATCTCCTTCCTGCACGAGGGCGAGACAGTCAAGCTACAAGGTGTTCGTCCAAAGTCGACACCCACTCTCGCAGTGGTGCAACCGCCAGAACTATGCAAGTTGATCGCCGGCAATGATATCTGGGCAATGGCCATGGTCGAGATGCAGCCCCCCAAACCAAGACCACGCAAGCCCTCGCAGACGCCCATCAACGATCTCCTGGAAGAATTTAGCGACGTGTTCACCGCACCCACCGGCTTGCCTCCTCACAGGCAGTATGATCACGCGGTCACATTGGAAGATGGAGCCCAGCCAACAAACACACGGCCCTACCGCTACTCTCCATTGCAAAAGGACGAGATTGAGCGGCAGGTCAAAGAAATGCTCGACGCCGGTGTGATCACGCACTCGGTCAGTCCATACGCGGCGCCAGTTTTGCTTGTGAAGAAGAAGGATGGCACCTGGCTATTCTGCGTGGATTACAGGCATCTCAATGACGTGACTGTGAAGAACAAGTTTCCCTTGCCCGTCGTCGACGAGCTACTCGATGAACTTGCCGGAGCGGCTTTCTTCTCCAAGCTTGACCTGCGCGCAGGCTACCATCAAATTCGCATGCGCGAACAGGATGAACACAAGACAGCATTCAAAACTCACCACGGCCATTTCCAATTCAGAGTCATGCCATTCGGGTTGACAAATGCTCCGGCCACGTTCCAATGCCTGATGAACGCTATCTTCGCCAAGTATACCCGTAAGTTTGTCATCATTTTTCTTGACGACATCCTTGTTTTCAGTGAGACACTCGAGGACCACTTGGAACATCTCCGCATCGTCCTCAACGTGCTCCGCGAGCACCAGCTATATGCCAAGATGTCCAAGTGCTCGTTCGCGCAAGATCACATTGATTATCTGGGTCACGTCATCTCCAAGCAGGGCGTCGCGACTGATTATGAGAAGACAGACGCCATGGCGCAGTGGCCTACTCCAACCAACGCCACCGAGCTCCGTGGCTTTCTGGGGCTCACCGGCTATTACCGCAAGTTCGTCCCCCACTACGGGATCATTGCCAAGCCGCTAACCCAGCAGCTCACCAAGAAAGGCTTTGCATGGCCCGAGTCGGCGCAGCTCGCGTTCGACACGCTCAAGAAGGCGATGGTGACCACGCCGGTGCTCGCCCTTCCCGACTTCGACAAGCCATTCTCCATCGAAACTGACGCCTGCGACACCGGCATCGGTGCCGTGCTCGTCCAAGACGGTCACCCCATCGCATACTACAGCAAGGCGTTGGGCGTGAAGAACCAGAAGCTCTCCACCTACGAGAAACACTGGTAGAAAAAGAGGCTTCCGTCCAGCCCCATTAGTCGCGAAACTGTAGGAACCGCGACTAATGAAGTCTTTAGTCGCGGTTCGGCAGACGAACCGCGACCAAAGGCTTGGGCCAGGGCGCTCGGTGGCCAACTGGTGCACGTGAGGGGCTTTAGTCGCGGTTGGCCTGGCCAACCGCGACTAAAGGTGCCCAAAGGCCTCTAGTCGCGGTTGGCCTGGCCAACCGCGACTAAAGCTCCTCCCCTATATATACCAGTTCAGCGCACTCACTTAGCCATTTGGTGCCACTTCTCTTCACAAGGGGGTGTAGGTTTGCTTTTGGTTCCTCTTATGCACACAAGGTGTTTGATGAAATGCCCAACAGCGTGAAACAAACATGATATGAAGTGTTGGAGCCACACTTGAGGTTCCTCCTCGATCGCGGTTAGCAACTTGAACCTTTCATGCATGTGTGTCATTGATAAAATATGCATGTGTGTTGTTCATTGTTTAATTTCTATTGTTTATAGCTAGTTACTTTAACAAATGCATGATGGTTAATTATATATTTTATATTATAATAATGCAGATGAATCGACAATGGATGTACGGTAACCGACTCTCCCGCGAGTTCACTACGGGTTTGAAAGATTTCCTCGTAGTGGCTAATGCGAACAAGCAGAAGGGTTTTGTTATCTGTCCATGTGTTGACTGTAAGAATCAGAAGGGTTACTCTTCCTCAAGAGAAGTTCACCTGCACCTGCTTCGGCACGGTTTCATGCCAAGCTATAATTGTTGGACCAAGCATGGAGAAAGAGGGGTTATAATGGAAGAAGATGAAGAAGGGGATGATTTCATCGATGAAAGCTATCTTGCTCATTTCGGTGATACTTTCATGGAGGATGCTGAAGGTGAAGGGGAAGGTGAAGGGGCAGGTGAAGGGGAAGGTGAAGGGGAAGGTGAAGGTGAAGGTGAAGAAGAGGCACGTGATGAGACCGTTGATGATCTTGGTCGGACCATTGCTGATGCACGGAGACACTGCGAAACTGAAAAGGAGAGGGAGAATTTGGATCGCATGTTAGAGGATCACAGAAAGTCGTTGTACCCTGGATGCGATGATGGTCTGAAAAAGCTGGGCTGCACACTGGATTTGCTGAAATGGAAGGCACAGGCAGGTGTAGCTGACTCGGCATTTGAAAACTTGCTGAAAATGTTGAAGAATATGTTTCCAAAGAATAACGAGTTGCCCGCCAGTACGTACGAAGCAAAGAAGGTTGTCTGCCCTCTAGGTTTAGAGGTTCTGAAGATACATGCATGCATCAACGACTGCATCCTCTACCGCGGTGAATACGAGAATTTGAATGAATGCCTGGTATGCACTGCATTGCGTTATAAGATCAGAGGCGATGACCCTGGTGACGATGTTGAGGGCGGGAAACCCAGGAAGAGGGTTCCCGCCAAGGTGATGTGGTATGCTCCTATAATACCACGGTTGAAACATCTGTTCAGGAACAAAGAGCATGCCAAGTTGTTGCGATGGCACAAAGAGGACCGTAAGTCGGACGGGGAGTTGAGACACACTGCAGATGGAACGCAATGGAGAAAGATCGACAGAGAGTTCAAAGATTTTGCGGCTGACGCAAGGAACATAAGATTTGGTCTAAGTACAGATGGCATGAATCCTTTTGGCGAGCAGAGCTCCAGCCATAGCACCTGGCCCGTGACTCTATGCATCTACAACCTTCCTCCTTGGTTGTGCATGAAGCGGAAGTTCATTATGATGCCAGTGCTCATCCAAGGTCCGAAGCAACCCGGCAACGACATCGATGTGTACCTAAGGCCATTAGTTGATGAACTTTTACAGCTGTGGGGCAGACCTGGTGTCCGTGTGTGGGATGAGCACAAAAAAGAGGAATTTAACCTACGAGCGTTGCTTTTCGTAACCATCAATGATTGGCCTGCTCTTAGTAACCTTTCGGGACTGTCAAATAAGGGATACAATGCATGCACGCACTGCTTACATGAGACTGAAAGTGTACATTTGCCAAATTGTAAGAAGAACGTGTACCTTGGGCATCGTCGATTTCTTCCGAAAATTCATCCAGTAAGAAAGAAAGGCAAGCATTACAACGGCAAGGCAGATCACCGGCCGAAGCCTGCGGAACGCACTGGTGCTGAGGTATTTGATATGGTCAAGGATTTGAAAGTCATCTTTGGAAAGGGTCCTGGCGGACAATCAGTTCCGAAGGGAGCTGACGGGCACGCAGCCATGTGGAAGAAGAAATCTATATTCTGGGAGCTAGAATATTGGAAAGTCCTAGAAGTCCGCTCTGCAATCGACGTGATGCACGTCACGAAGAATATTTGCGTGAACCTCCTAAGCTTCTTGGGCGTGTATGGGAAGACAAATGATACAAAGGAAGCACGGCAGGACCAGCAACGTTTGAAAGACCCTGATGACCGGCATCCGGAATGGTTTCAAGGTCGTGCCAGCTACGCTCTGACCAAAGAAGAGAAGGTCATCTTTTTTGAATGCCTGAGCAGTATGAAGGTCCCGTCTGGATTCTCGTCCAATATAAAGGGAATAATAAACATGGCGGAGAAAAAGTTCCAAAACCTGAAGTCTCACGACTGCCACGTGATTATGACGCAATTGCTTCCGATTGCTTTGAGGGGGCTCCTGCCGGAAAATGTTCGAGTAGCCATTGTGAAGCTATGTGCATTCCTCAATGCAATCTCTCAGAAGGTAATCAATCCAGAAGATCTACCACGGTTACAGAACGATGTGATCCAATGTCTTGTCAATTTCGAGTTGGTGTTCCCGCCATCCTTCTTCAATATTATGACGCACCTCTTGGTTCACCTAGTCGAAGAGATTTTCATTCTCGGTCCTGTATTTCTACACAATATGTTCCCCTTCGAGAGGTACATGGGAGTATTAAAGAAATATGTTCGTAACCGTGCTAGGCCAGAAGGAAGCATCGCCAAGGGCTATGGAAATGAGGAGGTAATTGAGTTTTGTGTTGACTTTGTTCCTGACCTTAAGCCGATTGGTCTTCCTCGATCGCGGCACGAGGGGAGACTAAGTGGAAAAGGCACGATCGGAAGGAAATCAACGACATGTATGGACGGCCATTCTCTGACTGAAGCACACCACACTGTACTGACCAATTCCAGCTTGGTGGCTCCATACTTTGAGAAACACAAGAATATTTTACGCTCGGACAACCCGGGGAAGCCTGAATCCTGGATTAGGAAGGCCCACATGGAGACTTTCGGCAGTTGGTTGAGAAAACATTTAATGAATGACAATGATGTTGTAGATCAGCTGTACATGTTGGCCAAGACACCATCTTCGACTATAACGACTTTCCAAGGGTACGAGATAAATGGGAATACATTTTACACGATCTCCCAAGATAAAAAGAGCACCAACCAAAACAGTGGTGTCCGCTTTGATGCAGCAACCGAGAATGGGCAAAAGGTCACATATTATGGTTACATAGAGGAGATATGGGAACTTGACTATGGACCCTCCTTTAAGGTCCCTTTGTTCCGGTGCAAATGGTTCAAGCTAACAGGAGGTGGGGTAAAGGTGGACCAGCAATACGGAATGACAATGGTGGATTTCAACAATCTTGGTTACCTTGACGAACCATTCGTCCTAGCGAAAGATGTCGCTCAGGTTTTCTATGTGAAGGACATGAGTAGCAAACCGAGGAAACGGAAAGATAAGAAAACGATCAGTACATCATGCGATGATCCAAAGCGCCACATTGTTCTTTCAGGGAAAAGAAACATCGTGGGAGTGGAGGACAAGACAGACATGTCAGAAGATTATAATATGTTTGCTTATCGTGGGTGTTTTTTTAGGGATCGAGAGGGGACGGCGAGGGTTATAAATGTGTTGTCCTCGCCTCCCCTCTCCGTGACGCCGTCGTCTGCCGCCCCGTCTCGCGCTCTACCGCGACACCCTCTCCCACCCCTTCCTCGCCCCCTCCTTTTGCCACCGCCCTTTCGCCACCGCCACCGCCACCGCCCCCCTTCTTCACTTAATTAATTTGTTTTTACTACATGTTTTCAGGACTGACATAATGGCGGACGATAGAGCTGACCCGATTATGGACAACTATGATCCGGACGGTGAAGCACATATGTTCGGCATCATAAACGGCGATATTCTATATGTGCCGACCGGAGAAGAAGAAGATGATATCTCTTCTTATCTGAACCTTGACGGTGAAGATGAAGGGCGCCATCAGCAAGATGATGCCGAACAAACGTCGATAAACGACGATCTTCAAATGGAAGTAGCAACCACCTCCGGCGCCGAGGTATATATATACATTGAGCCTCTGGTGATACAAACTAACTGATTTGAATAAATATGTGTGTACTAACGCGCGCGACTCTTTCTTATTTTAGCCCTCGGCCGGATCGTCGAAACAATCGAGTACGTCGTCAAAGCGTGGCGCAACCAAGACGATGAAACAAGGAGAAACATGCACCATCGAGGTTGTCGACAGTGCAACCGGCAGGCCGCTGGAGCCCCGCAAGAACGCCACCAAGTTTGTCAGCCAATGCGGAGCCATTGTTAGAGACAACGTCTCGATCACCGTCTAGGAGTGGAATGAGCCAAAGAAGGCACGAATTGATGGTTTCACTTTTGTCGATAAGAGAACAAAAAAAGATTGCTTCAAGAAGCTTATGGAACATTTCGTTCTACCTCCGGAATACAACAAATTCGATGAGGAGGGTAACAAGATTGAGGAAAACAAGGAGAGGAGGAGGCTAGTCAAACAGTTCGCTCTTCATAAGATGGCCGACGCATTCCGGAAATTCAAGCAAAATCTAGCCCATGACTTTGTCAAGCAGAACAAGACTCCGGATTTCAAAGGACAATATGAGAAACTGAAACATGATTGGCCAGAATTTGTGAAGCAAAAGAAATCGGAGCAGTTCATTCAAATATCGAAAAAAAATAAGGAAAATGCGGCTAAGAAGGAGTACAATCATATTATGGGGCCAGGAGGGTATCGCCTTTGGGAGCCTAGGTGGGAGAAGATGGAGAACGAGCTGAGGGCGCGAGGAATCCGTCCAGGTACGGAGGGATGGGACCCAAGGGCCAAAAGCTGGTGGTACGGGCATGGGGGAACGCTGAACCCGGAGACAGGGGACTGTGTTTACCGGGGCAAAATAATTAAACCCACCCAAGCCCTTATTGACGCAATGAGAGATGCTCAAGAGGGGAAGATCAAGTTCAACAGAGAGAACGACGCGCTGACAAAAGCCCTCGGGAATCCTGAACACGGAGGACGTGTACGAGGCATGGGGCACATTCCGTGGAAAATAGGGTTCCCCCAGAACGATGACCCGTACGGTTACAGAAGCCGGAAGAGAAAGATGGATCGGGAAGCAGATGTTGTGGCACGGTTGGCATCGGAAATGGATGTGATGAAGAAAACCGTGAGTGTACTAGTAGCCGAACGAGATGCAGCTCGGGCGCAGCATGAAGATCATCCAGCGAATCTCAGAAGCCAGCAGCGGAGAAGCAGTGTGGCTTCCACGGAGGCCCCACCGGCTGGTGCAGATGCACCGACGATCGAAATTACTGCACCGGAGCCTCTGGTGGTCGAAATTACTGCACCGGAGCCTCTGGTGGTCGAAATTACTGCACCGGAGCCTCCTCGCTACCCCGTGGACGATATAAAGGAGATGAAAGAATGTCATCTGTATTATCCTATCGGGAACATGTCCATGAAGGTAGCCATCGGCAGTGCTTTACCATGTTTACCTGGAGCACTCCACCACAACACCCCCATTCAAGATGGCTATGCTTGTGTCACGGTGGAGGACATAGTCCAAGGGTTTGAGGACCTGGAGATTGACATTGCTACACCTGAAGGGGAGAAAAGACTTGGAGATGTCAAGCACCATTTCATTCTATGGCAAAAGAAGTTTATCAAGTTTCCAGGCGAGGCGCCAAGGACAACAAGTCCACCCCCCTACGGTGGTGGCGGTTCACCTACACCTCCGTCACGTCAGCCGACGCCCCCCAGTCCACAACGTCCGGCGGGTGATCAGACGCCGCCCCCCAGTCCTCATCCAGCGGGTGATCAGACGCCGCCCCCCAATCCACCTCCGGCAAAGAAGCAGAAGCAGTCCTGGATTATTAACCCGGACCCTTATGTACCTAAGACCACAAAGGTACCGGAGCCATCATTGAAGCCTCTCCCCACAAGGCCTTGGGAACGTAGTGCCGAGGAAACTGCCGCGGTCGCGGCTGCTGATCATGAGAAATGGAAGGCGGACTGCAAGAAGAAAAGAGAGCCCGAGCCCAAGCCAGTATTTTCTGATGAGCAAAAGAAGTGGGCTAAGTCATTTTTGAGCACACCGTCCCAAGCCGCGAAGAATCTGCCTGACGACTATGCACATGAACTTCGTAGGCAGGCACTCATGTTGAAGGAGAAGAAAGAGCGGGCGGAGAACCAGGAGAACAAAGCCTTGGAGGAGGCCGAGAAAACGGAATTAGAAAGTAAAAAAAGCGGGAAACGAGTTGCCCAGCTCGGGGAACAAAGTAAACAATCGATTGCCCCGCTTATAGTGAAAGCCGCCGGTCCGGATGACCCCGATATCATAGCAGCTGCGGCAGCACATGGATTGACTGTAACGAGTGTCAGAGAACAAGCGGCCAACTTAGGTATTACTCTTCGTGAACTGTTAGGCCTTGATGAGGCGCCAGTGAAGGAGGTAGTAATTACATATGTGAAGAATGGGCCTCTCGTCGAGCCTGCGCAGGAACAGGATCTACCTCCACAAATGAAAGGTCTGCTGAAATGGTACAAGGGTTACATAAAAAATAAAAACGCCAAAGAATATATTTATGCGGAAGTTAGATATGAGCATCACTTCAAACATTACTATGTACAAATTCATCTGAGTGAATTGTTCCAGCTTTTCAATCTGCGCGAGCTCGACAAATCTATCATCAGTTGCTACGTTCTGTAAGTGATTTATTTCTACCCCATCTCGTTCATATTGCCTGCACTATATATATGTCCTAACTATATTGTTGCATCCGCTATTATACATGCAGAATGAAGATTAAGGAATGCAGAGTAAGGAACATCCATGATGTTGGGTTCATTGATCCACACATCGTTAATGGATATGTGTTGGAGCATCACCCCGCCGACATGGAGGCAGACCTGTGGCAGTTTCTTACAAAGCAGGAACTCAAAAGTGATATTCTATTTCCTTACCATTTTGGGTGAGTGTTTCTGTCTTGAGCACATTCTCTTTTGTTTACTCAATGCATGGTATGTGGCCGGCTAATCGATGAGTTATGCATGACGTACTGTGCATGTATCGTGTCCGCAAGTTCCACTGGATTCTGCTAGTAATTAAAGTTGACACCTCAGAATGTCTCGTCCACGACTCTCTGAATAAGGATCCAAAGCTTTGGGTCGACATGAGAAGAATGCTGCAGAAGTAATTATTTTCATTCATTTGCGCTCTATATCGATCGGCCTATTTCGTTCATTTCCTAATATCAAGTAACTAATAACTCTCTTGTTCATTTAATTTTCTTTGCCTCGTAGGGTTTGGAGACGGTTCGTAGATACAAAGGTCGATGAATTCAAAAAAGAGCTAGAATTCAAAAGGGCAAAGGCTAAGAATGGTGAGGATATTCAGCCAGCGGGGACCAATCTATGTGCATACTATGTCTGTGAGATGATCCGGAGATACACCTCTGAGCGGGTTCCGAGTGATATCAATGCTCAGAGGAATAACCTCCGGATGATGCTTAGTCCAGAAGCTCGCTTCCGACCACTTCAATAGGAACTAGCTGGATGGTTCAGGAGGGAAGTCCTCCATCCTGAAGGAGAACACCATTACGAGGACGTAGAACTTTATATGCATTAAATTATGTATGGAAACTTGTTCAAAATTGTATATGGTCATCCGATGATATTGAATATATATTGTATATTCCTCTTGAATTCTTTTTGGTTCTAATTTCAAATTTGTTTGAAATTGTACATTCATATGCATGTATGTAGTACCGTAGAATATGTGAAACTCCTTCAAAATAAAGCACAAAAGAAATAAAATAATACAAATTAAACAGAAAACAGGTTTAAGGGGGGGGGCTAAAACCCTAAACCTGCGGCGGCCTTTAGTCGCGGTTGGCCAGAAGAACCGTGACTAAAGGTCCTCCGCCCCGACGGCCACCTGGCGCCCACGTGGACGGGCCTTTAGTCGCGGTTCTTAAGCAACCGCGACTAAAGGGTGGAGCCTTTAGTCGCGCCCGTTCGGTCGCGGTTGCGCAACCGCGACTAATGGCAGTTGCGAACCGCGACCAAAGGCCCTTTTTCCACCAGTGAAAGAGTTCTTGGCCGTCATGATGGCCATGGACAAATGGCGCTCTTACCTGCAACGCGGGCCGTTCACCATTGTCACGGACCACAAAAGCTTATGCACGCTTGGGGACCAGCATCTGGTGACCGATGTCCAGCGCCGCGCCATGTCCAAATTGGTCGGCCTCCAATTCAAGTTCCAGTACAAGAAGGGCGTCGACAACAGCGCGGCGGATGCTCTCTCTCGCGTGGGCAGTCACTACAACGCCAATGCTCTGTCCCTCTGCCAGCCAACATGGATTCAGGAAGTGGCCAATTCGTATGCCACGGATCCAGATGCCCAGGAAAAGATTCAGCAGCTCGCGCTGCACAGTCCGGACGATGAGGAGTACGAGCTGTACCGTGGAGTCATTCGCCGTCGCGGGCGGCTGTGGATCGGCGCAAACACAGCCCTGCGCACCAAACTGATCAGCGCTCTGCATGACAGTGCCGTGGGGGGCCATTCTGGCTCGACAGCAACTTACCACCGAGTCAAGAAGCTGTTTGAGTGGAAGGGTTTGAAACATGATGTTGAAGATTATGTGCGGCAGTGCCAGATTTGTCAACAGGCGAAGCATGAATTGCATAAACCAGCGGGCAAGTTGGCACCCCTGCCCATTCCGACAGCCCCGTGGCGTGATCTGACAATGGACTTCGTCGAGGGCTTGCCCAAGTCCGAAGGGTATGACACGATCATGGTGGTTGTCGACCGCTTCACCAAGCTTGCACACTTTGTGCCCCTGCGACACCCATTCACGGCGACACGAGTGGCAAGAGTGTTCTGGGACAACATCGTCAAGCTGCACGGCATCCCCTCCTCCATCGTCTCCGACCGCGACAAAGTGTTCACCAGCATGCTTTGGCGGGAACTGCTAGCCAGCGCGGGCACCAAGCTCCTCTACTCCACTGCCTATCACCCCCAGACGGACGGACAAAGCGAGCGCGTGAACCAGTGCATGGAGATGTACTTGCGCTGCGCTGTTCACGACACTCCCACGCAATGGTGTCGCTGGCTGCCCTCTGCAGAATTCTGGTACAACTCCTCTTTCCACTCTTCTCTGGGTTGCTCTCCGTTCAAGGCCCTGTATGGGGTGGATGCCAACGAGGGCAGCATGGCAACATGGCCGGCAACACAAGCATCATTGCCGGAAGGGGAGCAGTGGGATTGGGCACTGCACAAGGAAAACTTGCAGGCACAGTTGACTCGGGCGCAACAGAAGTACAAAAAGTTTGCAGACAGAAATCGCACTGAGCGCGTCTTTCAGGTTGGGGAGCAAGTACTGCTGAAACTGCAACCCTATGTGCAGAAATCGGTGGCCAGCCGCCCGTGCGCCAAGCTGACGTTCAAGTTCTTCGGACCATTCACCATCAGCGCCAAAATTGGTCCCTCGGCATACAAGCTGGAGCTGTCGCCCGACAGTCGCATTCACCCTGTGTTCCATGTGTCCCAGCTGAAGCCGTTCACACCCAATTATACACCAGTGTTCTCCGAACTGCCTGCGACCGTCGACTTATCAGCAGTGGACTCTAACCCAGTTCAGATTTTGGATCGGAGGATGATGAAGAGAGGAGACGCACCAGTGGTTCAGGTGCAGGTGGCATGGAACACAACTCCTCCGTCGACAACCTGGGAAGACTATGAAGTTCTTCGACGTCGCTATCCACAGTCACCAATCTGGGAAGACAGTAACTCCGAAGAAGGGGCCGTTTCTCAAGGCGGGGAGAATGTCACACCGGTGTTGCATACCACCGTGTGACTGCCAGTTGGCATGCCAAGTGTAAGCATGTGTGGTCCCACCTGTTGCCGCATAGGGCCCAGGCCAGTTGGCGTGCGTGGGTACTTAAGCTTTGGACAGGGGCGTGTATCAGTATGCTGAAAGAAATGAACTAATTCCCTCACCTACCCTCTCCTCTGCTCATCCCCTTCTCCAAGCTTCTCCCCCTCCCCTCTCTCGATCCGATCCAGCCTACTCTGGTCCCCCTCAACCAGATCGGGGCGTTACAGTCAAGTGCATGGACTTCTTCCGGATCATCGAGTTATCGCCTGCACAACTCATCGTTAATACATGTCAAAAGCATCCATTTCTCGGGATCACATGCATTGCGTGTGTTTGACCGCTAAGAGAGTAGTGAGGGTGGTAGCCGTTTTGCATGCATTGGTGAAGAACATACTTATATACCAATAAAATATATTCTCTTTGTAAATTAATATAAAAATGTTTAGAGCACTACTTTAGTATTGTAAATGCTCTTATATTAGTTTACGGAGAGAGTACTACTTACACATCCGCTTGAACTTCTTCTTGAGGTCGATGAGGTGCTCGCTCTTGGTGACACGGAAGTAGTAGTCCGCGTAGTCCGCCTGGGACACGCAGTTGTCTGGCGTCGCCGTGCCGATGGCCAGCACCGTCGCCGGGCCCTCCGCCCGCTGCGCCCTCATCACCTCCTCCACCGTCACCGCCGTCGTTGCCATGACTAGAGTATAGCTCGCTCGCTTGCTTGCTAGCTAGTGTCGTAATTACTGTCGGCTCTGATGATCTGCATTGCCGGGCCGCCGGAGGAGAGATATATATACAGGAGTACGAGGTACGAGGAGGATATTCCATATGAGCTAACGGCCAAGAGCAAACAAAGGAGTACCGCGCAAAAAAAAAAAGGAGCAAACAAAGAAGTAACATCAGACAAAAAATGGCATCTGGCCGAGAGCAGACGAAGACGGCGAGCTTGATCAAGAGGACAATTCATCTGTTCTGGCCGAGTGCTGACCACATCGGCGATTGGCAGGGTTCACCAAATCAGCCTTTCTCTATGTGTAAACAGGAAGGCTTCTCATCTTAAAACTATATACAGGTTTCGTTGTGACTCTTTCTCTCCTGATTTTAGCCTTATTTTTTGTATATAAAAAAGGTACAGCGCCTTGTACTAGGTTGGTGGAGGTGCTACAGGACAAAGAAGAGAATATCCATGTGAATTGACACTATGGATCGGATATGAGTTGCAATAGCTTTCTTGAAGCAATGGTAGTCTTGCAACTTTGATAGCAAACTGTGATCAATTTTCATCGGAATTATTATTGGTTAATTTGAAAGAAAAAACTAATGAAAGCAATAGTATTTATTTAATTCTGGCTTTAATTCAACTGTTGGTAGAGGATGGTTGTAATGCTCCTTTTTATTTACTATGCTTATTAGGTTTGACTGAAGTCAAACTTCGTAAAGTTTGACCAAGTTTATAGATAAAAAATATAAACATTTCCCATAATAAATCTATATGATGTCGAAGTAAATTCTATAACAAACTGTGATTATTTTTTCATCAGAATTATTATTGGTTCATTTGAAAGAAAAAGCAAAAAAATCAATAGTATTTATTTAATCATGGCTTTAATTCAACTGTTGGTAGAGGATGTCTGTAATACATGCATGCTCTGTTTTATGCTTCGACATTGGAGATATGCATCACTTATAATGTTTCACGATCGATTATGGTAATCCAGCTCATTTAGACGGTTTTACTATTTGGCTAACAAACTTATCTATAGTTTCGTAGCTATTTTCCGCGGCGAATTATAAAATAATCACACCACAACACAGTTCAATAACCGCAAATTAAGCCTACTATATGTGGTTATGTATTCCTATCCAACTTGACTTGTTAAGTTAGAACTGATTAGTGTTTCTTTTTTAAAAAACTTCATAGCTAATTGAAGTTTTGTTTGCTTTTCCGGTTGGTGACTAATTCTTGAATATTTCCTCTCTCTTTTAGTATTTGAACTATGAGGGGCTATGTTTGTCATGAAGTGGTACCTTTTCCAATTCAACACAAGATTACTATCCTCAAATTGTTGCAAAATGTTGTTAAGATTGCATAGGAAATTATCTAACATGGTTTTAGGAACAAAAAAATCATCCATGAACACCTATGTAACATTTTCAAGGAATTCTATTGCAGTCAATAGTCATACATTTATAAAATGTCACAAATGTGTTACATAAACACAAGTGCACCATTCTATAAGCCACCATTAAATAATAACAATAACAATAGTTTTCTCTTGACTTTCGTGATAAATAAGTATTTGATAAAGTACATGTGAATTGACACTATGGATCGGATATGAGTTGCAATAGCTTTCTTGAAGCAATGGTAGTCTTGCAACTTTGATAGCAAACTGTGATCAATTTTCATCGGAATTATTATTGGTTAATTTGAAAGAAAAAACTAATGAAAGCAATAGTATTTATTTAATTCTGGCTTTAATTCAACTGTTGGTAGAGGATGGTTGTAATGCTCCTTTTTATTTACTATGCTTATTAGGTTTGACTGAAGTCAAACTTCGTAAAGTTTGACCAAGTTTATAGATAAAAAATATAAACATTTCCCATAATAAATCTATATGATGTCGAAGTAAATTCTATAACAAACTGTGATTATTTTTTCATCAGAATTATTATTGGTTCATTTGAAAGAAAAAAGCAAAAAAATCAATAGTATTTATTTAATCATGGCTTTAATTCAACTGTTGGTAGAGGATGTCTGTAATACATGCATGCTCTGTTTTATGCTTCGACATTGGAGATATGCATCACTTATAGTGTTTCACGATCGATTATGGTAATCCAACTCATTCAGACGGTTTTACTATTTGGCTAACAAACTTATCTATAGTTTCGTAGCTATTTTCCGCGGCGAATTATAAAATAATCACACCACAACACAGTTCAATAACCGCAAATTAAGCCTACTATATGTGGTTATGTATTCCTATCCAACTTGACTTGTTAAGTTAGAACTGATTAGTGTTTCTTTTTAAAAAAACTTCATAGCTAATTGAAGTTTTGTTTGCTTTTCCGGTTGGTGACTAATTCTTGAATATTTCCTCTCTCTTTTAGTATTTGAACTATGAGGGGCTATGTTTGTCATGAAGTGGTACCTTTTCCAATTCAACACAAGATTACTATCCTCAAATTGTTGCAAAATGTTGTTAAGATTGCATAGGAAATTATCTAACATGGTTTTAGGAACAGAAAAATCATCCATGAACACCTATGTAACATTTTCAAGGAATTCTATTGCAGTCAATAGTCATACATTTATAAAATGTCACAAATGTGTTACATAAACACAAGTGCACCATTCTATAAGCCACCATTAAATAATAACAATAACAATAGTTTTCTCTTGACTTTCGTGATAAATAAGTATTTGATAAAGTACATAATAACCATCAACGTAACAAAAATATATCTGGTATTTGATCAATAAATGTGGTAAAATAGCGGTCTTCTCCTGTTGATTTATTTAATTTTTGTAATCAATGCACATTTAA
>NC_041380.1:24520859-24545156 GCF_002162155.2 Triticum dicoccoides
TGCACATTTAATTTGTAGTCC
The DNA here is from genome assembly GCF_002162155.2 of Triticum dicoccoides. NCBI lineage: Eukaryota > Viridiplantae > Streptophyta > Magnoliopsida > Poales > Poaceae > Triticum > Triticum dicoccoides. The sequence continues at coordinate 24,520,881 of NC_041380.1, forward strand.
CTTGAGGAATAGTGGGAACAATAGTGGGGGGGGGGGGCGAGGAGGGGGGGGGCCATCATGGAGTTGGGGTCAGCCCTCCATACGAAGGCATCATGGATTTAACCGTGTCAGCAAGGGTGCGCTCCGCAAATTTGGGATTCCCTCAATAGGTATTGAGGATATTGGTTTTCCTTCTCTTCAATCAAATGGAGACGATGCGAGTTCGGGTCTTTTCAAGTTTTTATATTGGAGAGCACTATGGATAATGGGAGACATATAATGATTGGGTGTTAATATGTGTCGCCCGTTCTGAGTAGGACGCTTGCGTTGCCCACATGTGACTCCCTATGGGTCAGACTAGGGTACAAAGGGAAACTCCTCTCGCAAGCAGTGGTGGGTTAAATTTGATTGAGGGTTAGGTTATTTTTTGTTATTTTTCCATTTGATATTTTTTATTTCGGTTGGTTTAAATTTGATTGAAAACATATTCACAAACTGTTTTCAAATTCGTGAATGTTTTATTAGTATTGTGAGCTTTTTTACAATTTGTGGTTTTCTGAAATTCATGATTTTTTCCAAATCATGAACTTTTTCCAATGAACCGAAAAAAAAACTGCACCGAACGACAAAACGAGTAGTAGGTGCGAGCGAGCGAAAGAGGAGTAGTGACATGTGGCCCAATAAGATAGCTAGTGTGCGCCAGGTAAGTTTCCTTGCGCTCAAGGCGCCTAATTGCACCTCTTGAAAAAAGAGTCCTCCTCATTTTTCTTTTTTCGAGCAATTCCGCTTTTTATAATTTTTTTGAGCAATTCCTCTTTTTTATATAGGGTTATTATCTATACTACTATTAAACAATCAAACAAAAACTTTTTAAAGCACACCCCACAAAGCGTACACAGATCCAATACCACCGCAAGATTAGGCCCACTAAAATCAATCTAACGGTTAGCCTTAATCTAAACTATTTTCTGTGTGCACTTAGCAATTTACATTGACTGACCGTACTCCACCCTGGAGGAAAATATGAAACTCCACGCCTGAGCAATTAGGAAACTAATAATCACGGTGCATCCTATTCTAGAAAACTAAATCAGAGTGCATCCATCCTATTAGGAAACTAATCTCAGACAAATCCATCCTATTAAAAAACTTATCTCGGACGCATCCATCCTATTAGGAAGCTAATCGCGAGCCGCCTGCCGCCATCATGCACGCTAGCCACGATGGGGGAAGCGCAAGGAGCTTCGTCTTCCTTCGGGAACACACGTGCCATCGCCGCAATCGTCTTCTGCCTGAAGGCCAGGCGCTCTTCTGCCGCTACTGCGACGACTCCATCCACGTCCAGGGCATGCTCTCCGGCAACCATCGGCATCCGCGTTGACTTCAGCTCCGTTCATAGCACCCACACCGACAAAGTGTCTGTTCAGTGGGTGCACGTGCATTACATATTAAATAAGAATCGTGGGGTTTCAACCAATCTAGAATTATAGATTTGGAATTATCTTAGGTTGCCGATTGTTGTACTGAAAATGTGTAATTATATATGGCACGTACATAAGAATGCAACAATCTTGTCTTACAAAGTAGGATCAAGAGGGATATTGAAGAAGTCAAGATGCAGAGTCTATTTCCCATGATTACTTCTCATGTTCATGTCGGCTTCCTTGGGCTTTACTTCGCACCACCATATGCATTAAACTGGACCGTATCAAGAGGTAACGCCATCCCCTTGATTAGAATTGCCTTATTTGTGCTATTTGATCAGTGTGTGTTTTACGTATGACGTTGCTTTACCGAAAATTAAGGTGGGTTGCACCTGCCTAGGCACTATCTCTAGGGATAGGTTGGAAATCAGAATATATGATTTATTCTTAGAGAAAACTTTACACGCGTCACTTTGACATAATTACATAGCAATCCAGTAAATTATGTAAGATTCAGTGGGAGGCAAGATATTGAAGATGTACTACTATTTCAGTTACATGATTCTATACATCTAAAACGGGTCACATGACTCCGTAATTGTTGTTAGAGAATATCTCTCGCTGTTCTGTAAAGGTATGCAATCTCTACTGTGTTCCAATAAAGAGAATTTTACCATACAGAAGGATCCAATGAAGAAACTAATCCGACTGAGTTTCAATAAATAGATCCTTTAAAGGATCTGTCCTAATACAGCTGCCGTATATTGGTACAGAGAAATCATACAAACTGTACTCAGTCAGATTTATTTTGTTTCATGACAGAGAAACCAAATACCTTTCGTTATTTTGGCACATATATTTGTTCTTATATACTTGTGCAGTTTCGAATGATCCAACATATCTGCAGTCATCAAATTTGAAGACATGCTGTTTAAGGCCTTATTTGCACCGCCTCTCTTTCTTTGTCTGCACGCCTCTTTCCTCCAATAATAATAATGAATAACGTTTTATGGATCAGGTATTACACTGTTACAAATGTATGCTGAAGCTACTCCTTACGAAAAGGAAAAAGAGGATGAATGCTTTCTATCTTCACCAATTTTGTAGCATGTTCCAAATTGTTGGCTCTTTTTTATTTGAGGATTCATCATTTTTTTGTAATTTAGAAGCTGACCTGAAAGCTTGATAAGGTTAAGCTTGACAAATATTCTAGAATACTTTTCCTTCCATCTTTATTTTTCTTCATAACTCATTTCAGTTTCTATACGTACAAAGTGTCTTACATCACTGTAAGTTAGTATGGTTGCCAACGCATAAACACATACAAAACCGGATAAATATTTTCTATCATGATAATTATTGGATTTCTTTTAGCCCTTTTACATTTCAATTAGTTCTTGTAAATCATCTTTATTTCATATAGAAGTCGTTGTAGTCACATATCATATTCTATTTCCTATTATCCATAGTAGGTAGCTAGCTATATAATTTTGGCAGTCCACACAACCAAAAAATATATATAATTTGATCCAAATTAGTACAAATATATATTTTGCTATGCAGATTAGTAGAATAAAATAAGATTCGAGAATTAAGCATCTTGAACAATATAATTGCACCGTAAGGCAGTTTATACTTTTTTTTCCTGACTACACTCGAAGAGAAGACTATATTTTTAAAAACAATTGCTGATTAATAAATAATTGCTGATTTTATTTAAATGAGAATATTTTCCTGCTATTACTATATGCAGCAACATAACCACTATTGTGTCTCTCTTTTGAAAATACAATTTGAGCGACATCAAACATTGTGTATCCATTTGATTTATATTTTTAAAAACATTTATTTTTTTATATTATGTGAATTCATCTGTTTTACGTTTGAGACGTGCGTTGCACGTGCATGCTTACTAGTAAAAGAAGAGTCCTCTTAAGCCGTCAGTGGGCGAACGAAAGCCCAGGGCGTCGCCCGCATGGACCAGGCCCAGTAAAGCTTGCTCTATCGCTAGCTTTTTCTCGCTTCTACTTTCCTGCAGTAGGTATATTGTTGTTAGTTCACTAAAAGGATTCTTAGAACAAAAAACAACTGCTTCTTTAAGTAAAAATAATTCATAAAATTTAAAAATCCTGAATTAAAAAAATCACAAAATTAAAGAAAATTGTAAATTTGAATACTCTTTGTCAACTTTGAAAAATGTAATTGGATTGGGAAAAGTGCATGAATTTGTACAGAAACATGATTTCATAAATGTTCATAGATTTGAAAAAAAATACAACTTTGAAAGAATTTAAATGATTGCAAATTTTAAAAATAATAGTCAGGGATTTGAAAAGTACATAAAATTCAAGTGATCACAAATTTGGAAAAGTTTGTGACTAGTAATTTTTCCCTAAATTACAAAGAAGTTCATTTTTTTAAATGCACATATTGGGGAAAAATCCTGAATTTTAAAAGAAAATATTGAATTTTGATAAAGTTTGAATTAGGAAAAAATACATATTTGCTAAAGAATTGAATGAAAAAATATTTATGAAATTTTAAAGGTGAAAAGAAAAAAATAAAATCAGGTCCAAAAACGAGAAAATCCTAGTAGGAGTAACCACAGGGAATCTTCTAGATAATTCTCAAATCTTCTAGTAGGTGAAAAAGAAATACATGGGCCGACACATTAGAAGCAACAAAGAATGGGAGTGTCGACGCGACATACGAAAAAAGTTTTTACTGACGAGTGCTCTTAGTCAGCGCTTAAGGGGGTGCTTGGTTCCAGGGACTTTTTTGTGTTGGGACTAGAAAAAGTCTCTAGCAAACCAAACAGCGTGGGACTTTTTTGAGACTTTTTGTTAAAAGTCCTTAGAAGCACCTCCTTAAGAGTCTTTTTTCAAAAAGTCCCAGAGACTAGAAAAAGTCTTAGGACTAGAGAACTAAATACCACCTAAGGCGCCCAAATCGCCATGTAGCGTCGGCACTGAAGCCAACAAGCCCCGCCGAAAAGCCACTCGCCGGGTCACGCTAGTGGGGTTCATTATATCGCTCGGTCGCCAACTGGCAAGGTTTGTAGCCTAAAAGAACTGGTTGGTTTGTTTCTTAAAAAACATTTGGGGCGTGTTTGGTTGCCCGCATGCAGCCCAACCAGACCCGCGTGGGATGTGCGCGACCTGTTTGGTTGTCTGGGCTGCATGTGGTTTCTGGCCCACATGGACCTTAAAGCAGCCCGCAGCCTGGCCCGGCGAAAACTGCCGAATCGGCAGTTTCTCGCGAGCCTGGCTGGGCGCGGCCACGCGTCCGGTGCAGTTGCACGCCTCGGGCAGCGCGGGAGACGAAGGGAATGTCTCATAACTCGCCCCCCACTCTCCTGTCACCACCCAGTCGCACTGTTCCCACCGCTCCCTCTCTCCCTCACCGCCCCTCCCTCTTCTCTCCTTCGATGGCTCCGCCTCGCGCATCGCCGCGCCGCCCTCTGACCCCCATCGACCAGCGCACCGCCAGCATTCAGGAGCGCTGGCTGGTAGGGCTCCAGAACTCGGGCCGCGACCTGGCGTCAGCGCTGCGAGCGCCGTCCCCCATCTGCTGCTGGCCACCACCAGCGCCGGCCAATGCGGTGTCGGCCGCTCCTGCTCTGCCGCCGATTCCGGACCTCATGGTCCTGGTCTCGGCGCCGGCGTCGTCCACGAAGCCGCCCCTTCTTGGGACCCCATTGGGCACTGGGGTTTTCTTGACCCCTGTCCAAGGGTTTTCTCCTGTCGGTGGGCCGTCCTTCTCGACCTCCAGCGTGGCTTTGAGCACGGGGCCGATGCCGCAGGCCGTCACCAGGGCCGGCTCCTGCTCTGCTTGGCCACCTCTCTCCTTCCCGTCGGGGTTTTCACCCCGGTCTCGGTTCGTCGTGGCTGCGCGTGCTCCGATGAGTCAAACCCACTCAATGCTTGCTCGTGGATGTAGATTAGTGGTTTATTTCTTAGACATGTGCTAGTAGTTAGTTGATTCAATAGGATTAGATAGGATTCTAGCATATCCGATTGGATGCGATCCCAATCAAATTCAATCGGACTGATTTGTTCTTGTTTTGTACAGTGTGTGTGCTAGGATGACTTTCTTGTGCTACTGCTAGTGTGTCCTATGATATGTGTTCATGCTAGTAGATGTGTTCATGCTAGAATCATGTTCATGTTGACTGATGAATGTTATACTGATGGCATGTTCATGTTGACTTATGAATGCTAGAATCATGTTGACGGATGGCATGTTCATGTTCAAGCTAGGATCATGTTCATATTGTTGTTCATGTTTCTAACATACATGTTCAAGCTAGGGTTTGTGTTGAATGTTATACATGCATGTAGTAGAACCATTTTAGGATGCTGCCAAATGTGCATGGCTGCACATGGGTGCTATTGGCACTTGCTGTTGCTATTTTTAGATGTTTCCATGTTTAGGATAGTGCACTAATGAGTGGCAGTTGCATCAAAGCAGATGCCACAAGTCCACTGATCAATGGTATTTGCTCAACAACAAGTGTCATTGATAAGTGGCATTTGCCATTGATCAGTGGCAGGTGTTCAGTGGCATTTGCCTAGCAGCAAGTGCCATTGATAAGTGGCATTACCTAAAAGAGTTTGTGCACTGATCAGTGGCATTTGCTCTTGGGCAAATGTCTCTGCTCAGTGCCATTTTGCAAAGAGTTTGTGCACTAATACTTGTCATCTTACCTGACAAGATATTGAAGACTGACTGGGATGCGGCGGGAGGAGGAGCTCAGGTGGTGGCCGGAGCTGAGCGCGCTGAGGATTTCATCCCCACGAACAGGTGGCTCAGGACAGTGGACCTGCCTGGCAGGATCTCCTTCATGAGCCTGCCTCGTTCAAGGGGACGATCTCCGAGGCAGGGCCAGGGAGCCGTTGTGCTTCTACCAGCAGATTAAGGACAACGAGGACCTCAGCATGCTCGTCGTCCCTCGCAAGTTCGTGGAGGTGATGAACACCTGGCTGGTCATCAAGCGGCTCCTGCGTGTGGTCAGGCTATCGGCGAACAAGCGGTGCGTGTTCTGGGTGCAGGTCCAGAACTTCGAGGGGCACATGGTGCTTGGCCGGGGCTGGACTTCTGCCGCCGCCACCGGATTGTCCCCAACGACCTCGTCATGGTGCACATCTTAGGACTCGGACTGAAGGTTTAGATCTACAACCACGACTCCTCGGTCATGTGCAGGTTTCGTTGCAGCAGGCACAATTGCATTGGTAACATCGAGCATGCTATGTAGTTAAGTTAAGTAAGATGTTAGTGCAGAACTTTTATGGTGTGTGACGAGACTTGTGCTGGGAAGTTGTTCATATTTTGGCAAGGAGTAGCACCCTGGCATGGAGCAGGGAAGGAGGATGCCCCTGCTATTAATCTAGACTTATGCTATGTAGTTAATTAGTTTGTTGTCATTTCCTTGCTTGTTGTGTTTGATTGCATTTGGTTGCTTACTTTGTTTGATATTGTTGTTGTGCTGATCATGTGGTGGTAAGGCCGTCACATTTGAATGGGGTGAGCAGAACACAAACGCTGTTTGCAACCAAACAGCTGAAGTTTGCATCTGCTCACACCCTAAGCACAAAAACGGCAACCAAACAGCAGGGGGTAAGTGCCCCTCCATGCGATGCAGACAACCAAACAGATTACATCTGCTGCATATGAGGTTGCATTTCATGAATCAGGCTGGCTAGAGATGGACTTGCAATGCAACTACTGTTGCAAGCTGCAACCAAACACATCCTTGTTGGTTGATTCTTTCAGGGCGATCCTTGCTCGTCAGTTTGACCATTACGTGCCCTTGTTACATACTTTTCTATAAAAAGTTCAAAAATATTTTAAAATCACAAAATTGAAAAAAAAGTGTTTGCAAGTTAAAAGAAATGTTCATGGATTTTATAAAATTGTTCGTGAATTCGGAGAAGTGTTCATAGATTTGAAAAGGTTCATCAATTTAAAAACAACCACAACTTTTCAAAAACAAGTCCATGAATTTACAAAAAAAATCGCCTAAATTGAAAAAGACACGAAGTCGAAAAAAGTTCAAGAATTTTAAAAGAAAATCATGTATTTGAAAAAAAGGTCCTTCAATTTATGAAAAGGTCCTGAATTTGAAAATATTTCATGTACCAAGTTGTGAATAGGATTTTCCTATTTGGGGAAGCTTCTACAAACTTCCAGTCTGTATTTCATTATTTTTTATCTTTTTATTATTTTGTTTTCTATTTTTATCTGTATTTCATGCATTTTCTACATTTCTGCTATCCTGGTTTTGGGTAGGCCGGCCCATTAAGCTTTACTGCGATCTGAGTAGGCCGAGCGGAGTAGGCCGGTCCATTAAGCCTTTCTTGCGATCCATGTTTTGGAAACCATCTATGAGGTTCCGAGCCGGGTTTTCTGGTTTTGGGAACTTTCAGAAGACCTGAAGCAGGTTTTCTGTTTCTTTCATTTTTTCGTTTTTATCAGTTTTTTCTTCTTTTCTCTCCTTTCTTCTTTTTCTTTCATTTTACATTTTTTTGTTTACTTCTTCTTTTCTTTCCTTTTTATTTTTTTACAAGTTTATCTTTCTTTTCCAAAAAATATTAAGAAATTTTCAAAATATTCACTTTTTAGAATTTTGTTCAAATTTTTAATAACTATTGCTGTTTTCAACATTTGTTCAACATTTTTCACAAATCTTAAGAAATTCCCCAAAAATTTCTAATTTCAAAAAGTGTTCGCTTCTTTTCATAAAAAAATTGTTATTAGAAAAATAGAATTTCAGATTGTTTAAATTTATTCACAAATTCAATAAATGTTTTGTAGTTTTAGAAAATGTTTCTTTTCTCAAAATTTGGTCATGTTTAAAAAACAGAAATTAAAAAACTAAAGTTCAGCAAAAAGAAGTGCAGTCAGCATGAATCAAACCAGCAACGTCAGACAACAAGCTATAGGTGTAAAACGTGTTAGCCACTGCACCATCTGTCGTTTCTCATAAAACTGAAAAGGAGAAAAAATATATTGCACAAACCCTCGTGCGACACCTATTTTGATTTATTTATTTTTGAGAATTTTATCATTCATATCATGAATCAGTACAAAGTAGTTGACTCTTACAAGTACACTGAAACCCAAACACAAAAGACCATGAACATCTAGAGTACCCTCAGACAATCCTAACGCAAGAAGATCTCCGGAGTACCACGAAAAGTGTCCCTTCCGGAAGGAAGAGAACTCGAGTCATCCGACCGGTCAAGCACCGCGGCCGGGCCATCCGCCCGGGCAAAGCAGGATCTCCCACCAGCATCATCGCAGAGGAAGAAGAAGAACAACATCAGCAAAACATACCAACAAGGAAGAAGAAGGGTCTTTGTCTCCCTGCATCCATCGCCTATCTGAGGACCCAAATGACCAGTGTCAATGGACCTCCAGCCACCATAGCCCGCGACCCCGACGAGATCCGGGGATCCCCAACCCCGCTGGCTCCTAGACGAAGGCAAAAGCCTTGCCTGACCGCGAACGAAGCCTGGAGAAATTTATTCCGACGCGACAACACCGTAACGGCCTCGGTAGCGTCTCCCTCAACCCTAACCCTACCACACACCCACCTAGCGAACAGACCCGAGGTTCCCCCTCCCTCCCGCCGCCGGAGCGGCCGGCGGAGAGAGAGGGAACCGGCGGCGTCACCGGAGGCGCGCAGGGAACCCTCGTCGCCTCGCTAGATCGCCTCGTGCGACCCTACTTTTCCACCTATTTTGACTTTCAATCAATTGTTTCCTAGCCAGTTAAGATAAATGTCTATCTGAAACAATAATGGCAAGTAACAGCTGGTACAGTGGCTGCTGCTGGGAGTGTGGTAGGTAACGTGTCGATTTCGAATGCCAGTGGGCACACATTATTCTTTTGATGTATTTGTATTTCTATCTTTGCCACTAACAGGTGTGCCCCATGCGCAGGTATGGATTGTGGACCATCTGGCGTGCAGAATTTAACAGAGACTGCCTGGCAAATGACCGAAATGTACTTGGATGTACCCGAAACGCAAGTTGTAGGGTTAATGAATGCAAGTTTATATAGTATCAAAATCGTAATTAACTCAACTTTGAGCCCAGTGCGAAAGATTAACTTGGGGAAATTACAAAAGAGAAATTAATTCCACGTGCAATGCTCGTCACATAGACCAACGGTGCATAAGATAGAGAGGAAGGCCCTTTTTAAATCGCCAAAGCAATTAATTCCCGTATGCAGCCTCACCCCTCTGTGCAACGTCCCTACCCTAGCTAATTAATCGCCCAATCAGCGGGCGTTGCCCCAACTAAACCCAATGAACAAACACAAAACATATTATGAGCGAACTTAGAATGATGGACGTGCAATCGTGGCACGACGGACTTTTAAACCCGAATGGATGTAGTACTCTTGTTTTAACTTCGATCTACTTTGTAAGAGAGTCTCCTCATCATCTTGTATCAATTTGATTGTATTACTTCATGTATAAAGCTACGCGAAGGGGCAGCCGATTTTCGGTGGGGAATTGAAGTCGAGGTGGCAGAAGCCGGTTTGAAAAAAAAACTAGGTCAGATCGAGGGAAAAAGACCGATGTAGGAGGGAGGTGGAGGACGTTTTTAAGATAGAAGGGAGAAGAAATTTGGTATCTTGGGCAATGTCAAGCCAGATAGGGTGTGAATTAGAGGTTCTCTAAAAGCACACAAGTATATTGGTGATGAACTATACTATGTCGTCATATGCTCTGATTATACAAACCAATCATGAGATACATGAAAGTTGAAATTGCATGAACTAATCCATATTTTTCTAAGATATAAGTACAAGTTAAACTGACATTTACTGGTCTACATTTAAAAGATATAAATTATGTCCCATAGAGTGACTATAGTGGAGGCATGGTCAGTCTTGATAGTCCAAAATCTTCCAGGACAGGAGAGCAACCTATGTTATTTCGTAACAAGTAACAAATATTTAGCAACTTGTACATTTAAAGATATTGTGTAGATATATCCATATAGGGACCGTTTAGATATGATGCAACATTATTAAGTGAAAATACCTTAGTTGAACTGACCCGCAAAACAAAAAACATTAGTTGAACAGTCTAAGACTCTGCGGGCAGAACAGTGGTAACCAGCATAATATTGAAGTGCGTCCAAATCTGAAGATAGATAATAACAACAGCTTGTTTGGAATAATAAACAAAAATGACAGGAAAATAAATATGACATTACAAATGTTGTGCTATTTGATAGCTATCAACAACACCGATTTGGCTGATAAAAGTAGGCCATATCTCCATGATTTCAGCGAGAGTAAATCATATTTTCATGTCTTGGAAGAGGAAAACATACTACATATAAGGTATACTACATATCAGTAAATGTCAAATTCGTGTAAGATTAGAAAGGCTGAAATTCTAGAGGTGCCCTAAAGATCAGATGAAGTCCCATGATTAACCATCTGGCACTAATTGCAGAGTTCATCTGTTCCCTATGTCAGATCCAAATGCTGAATCTGGACTGATGTGTACATGGTCATCTCATTTATCTTAGATGGAGTGAAAGGAGCATGATTGCTTCAGTTTACAACCATCTCTAACGTGTCAATTTCGGCCAGTGGGCAGAAATTGTTTTTCTTTTTTGGATTTGTATTTCTGTCTTTGCCACTGACAGGCGTGCCTCATGCGCAGGTGTGGAATGTGGGCCATCTGGCGTGCAGAGTTTAACAAAGACGTAACGGCAAATGAACGAAATATACTTGGATGTACCCGAAAAGTAAGTTGTAGGTTTAATGAATGTAAGTTTATATATCAAAAGCGTAATTAGCTCAACTCTGAGGCCAATGTGAAACATTAACTTTGGGCAATTACAAAAAACATTTAAATTCCACGTGCAATGATTGCCACATACACCAATGGTGCATAAGGGCATCTCTAATGGTTGTAAGATAGTTGTTGATAGACTTTGCCACATAGGATTTTTGATGGTGTGTCATACAATAAATGAGGAAAGAGAGAGAGGTTGTATGTACATGAACCAACACCTCTTGCACAAGCTCCAATGTAGAATGAGAGAGCACCTTGTTTATTATCTCACATCCTATTGGGCAAACTAGATGCAACCATTGGAGTTGTTATATGTTAATGTGTTGGAAGATGACATGGCATATTTTATCAACAAGCTAACATACAAACTATTGGAGATGCCCTAAGATGGAGATGAAGATCCTTTTTAAATCGCCCAAGCAATTAATTCCCTTATGCAGTCTCGCCCCTCCCCTTGCTAATTAATCGCCCAATCAGCGGGCGTTGCCCCAACTAAACCCAATGAACAAACACGAAACATATTATGAGAGAACTTAGAATGATGGACGTGCAATCGTGGCCCGACGGACTTTTAAACCCGAATGGATGTAGTACTCTTGTTTTAACTTTGATCTACTTTGTAAGAGAGGCTTCTCATCAACTTGTATGAGTTTTTTTATTGCGCAAAATCAACTTGTATCAGTTTGATTGTGTTACTTTATATATAAAACGACGCGAAAGCTTATTTCTAGATTGGGAGAGGGGCAGGCGGCGGTTTTCGGTGGGGGATTGAAGTCTCGGTGCCAGAAGCCAGTCTGGAAATAAAAGCAGGTCAGATCGAGGGAAAAAGACCGATGTAGGAGGGAGGTGGAGGGCGTTTTTAAGATAGAAGGAAGTGATAATTGGTATTTTGAGCAAGAGCTGTCAAGCCAGATGGGGTGTCCGAGCCTCGCGGATAACGAGACGGCCTCACGCCTTGCGCTCCCGTTCCTGATTGGCCCGTGGCCTCTTCACGCGGATCGCCCCCCGCGAGCAAACATCCACCGTCCACTTCCCCGCCATCCAACGGCCCGCGCCGCACGTCACGCGGATCGCCCCCCGCATTCCATCCCGCGCGGGGGTATATAAACCCCGAACGCGGCCGCTCCAGACTCAAACCACATCAACCAGTCTGCACCGAGCCACCCAATCCACCTCTCGCCGGAGTCCCAGCAACGAGCAAGCAAGCGACGATGGACGCCAGCAAGCTGAAGAAGGTGGCCGGGAAGAAGTTCGGCGGGCCGAGGAAGAAGTCGGTGACCAAGTCCATCAAGGCCGGGCTCCAGTTCCCCGTCGGCCGCATCGGGCGCTACCTCAAGAAGGGCCGCTACGCCCAGCGCGTCGGCTCCGGCGCCCCCGTCTACCTCGCCGCCGTCCTCGAGTACCTCGCCGCTGAGGTACGCACACCACGCCACCGTTATACTCCTCGTCGACGCCCTACTCCTGCCTCTCTCCCCGGTCTGAACCAAGCCGCCGATCTTGTTTTGCAGGTGCTGGAGCTGGCCGGGAACGCCGCCAAGGACAACAAGAAGACCCGCATCGTGCCGAGGCACCTGCTGCTGGCCATCCGCAACGACCAGGAGCTCGGGAGGCTGCTGTCCGGCGTCACCATCGCCCACGGCGGCGTGATCCCCAACATCAACCCGGTGCTGCTCCCCAAGAAGGCCGCCGAGAAGGCTGAGAAGGCCGGCACCGCCGCCAAGTCGCCCAAGAAGGCCACCAAGTCCCCCAAGAAGGCCACCAAGGCCTAGATCCTAGTAGTGTCTGCGGTGTACTGATGGTTCCAATTTGGTTAGATGTAGTCGCTGTTTCACTCTGTGTCCTTCTCCCCTGATGTAATCGCCAACAAAGGGGAAGCCGCTTGCTTCCCCTTGACTTATGAATTAGTATCAACTATGCGTTTCTGAACTGAATTCGTCTCTGTTGATTTATTCAGATTTGGAACTGAACTAAATTTGTTTCATGGATTGTTTGGGATCCAATGAGACCCTCCATTCATAATCTTGCACGATGAGCACAAATTCCTCTAATTTTTTTACAGACCATAGTTGACATGTAACTGACGGACGGAACTGAAGTTGTGCAATCTGCAGATTTCGCTTCCCTTGTGCAATTCCTAGAGCCGGAACGTTTATCAAGGCTCTGAACTCTGAAGCTACGCTCGTCTGTCATCTGAGCAATTCTGCTGAGCACATTTTAGTTGGGCGGCAGACATTTTTTGCCCCATTCTGCTGCGCAGATTTCTGAAGCTAAAAAAAATCTCCAACATATGATGTAGAGTGGATATGAGAATGGATATTTATTAAAATAAATACGATTTATTGACGGCGAGTCACTCATTCTTAGAGCTTTGGAGATCTAAAAATGCAACACTTAGATATGCACCTCCAACATATGATGTAGATGTAAAAAAAGTTTACATCACCTACTCCAAGTGATGTAAAATACAACACTTAGATATGCAAATTTGCATCGCCATCTCCCTCGTGATGTAAAACTGCAGTCGCACGCCAACCGCCACTTCCCCTCCTTTTCTCCCCCTGTGCGACCACCTCCACGCCGCCTGCCGCCACGCCACCCTCCAACCGGACCCTGCCGCACCCCACCACCGCCAGATTCAGCCTCCCGACTCCCCCAGCGCCGGTTCCGCCGACTCAACACCGCCTTGATTCGCGTTGTCCTGGCCGTCGAGGTCCATGAGGTGTTCCGCGATGACGAGCGCGAGCGCTTCTTGGAGGCACTCATGGCCATCCTGCTCTAACTCGACGCCATCCCAGGCCACAACCCGACCGTGCGGGTGACGCGGCACGCTATCGGCCGCCGGGTCGTCGGCCTCCAGGAGGTCTTCAACTTTGTGCTCGCGGCGCTAGAGGCCGACACTTACGGGATCTGGAGTGTTGGAGAAGTGTTGGCTGTGCCGCCGCCGGCGGCGTCCGCAGAGGAGGAGGCGAGGAGGAGTGGCTGGGGCAGAGGAGGAGCGGCGGCAACAGCTAACAGTGTGCAGCAGAGGAGGAGGCAAGGATGAGCGGCAGCATCAAGAGCACTCGATTTCCTTGGCAGCGAGCGGCGCACGCAAGAGTTTGGCCGGCGGCGTGCACGAGCATTGTCCATTTGATCGGTGGTTCAGTTTCCATAGTAGGTTTAGTTTCAACAGTATGAACTGTTTACATCACCAATTATACATCATCTGTTGTGGTAGTAGTTTTCCATCACCGAATATACATCATTTGTTGCAGTTGAAACTTTTTTGAAGATGTAAAAAGTATTTTGTGGTGATGTAAATTATAAAAGAACTACTTTTACATCTCCAAATATACTTCTATTGGAGATGCTCTTATGCTTTCATGAACATGCATTGTATACATGGGACGGTTCTAGGTTTGGGTAAACCTGGCCATCCGTCGGGCCGGACCTACCAAAGCCCGACGCAGAAAACCTAGCCCCGAGCCTGGCCCGCCTGGCCGTCGGGCCTAAAAATCAGGCCCAAGCCCGACCCATCACGCAATAAGCCTGTCGAGCCTCGGGCCTCAGGCCTGGACTCTTCCTTAAACTGCAAATACGTCGGGTCTGAGCCTGACCCGGCCCGACCATCAGCTCAAAATCTAGGCCCAGGCCCGGCCCGTGGGCAAGGTCAGGTCGGGCCATCCGAGCCGGGCTGCCCATGGCCAGGTATAGGGGCAAACCTATTTGCTTCTTCCTTTATTTGCCCACCCTTCTCATTAGCGACTGTCTATTGACCTACGTGAATGACATATCTTGTACTTGTGGATTATCACAAAAAGTAATAACATTGACCAATATGCATTTCACAAAGCAGCCACTCAGGCCCTAATTAAGGAAGTTTAGCTCTTACAGTTGATGAAGACAATATGTTTTATGGCTTTCCATACTCTTAGTTAGATTTTTCGACAAATTACTGAATAGATTAGATCATTGATGGTGCACATTGCTGAGCTGCTACTTGTTGTGATAGGCGTTGGGATTCCCCGAAGAGGAAGGGTGATGTAGTATAGTAGCACATATTATTTCCCTCAGTTAAGAACCAAGATTTGTCAAACTAGTAGGAGACACCACACAAACAAGATAAGCGGTACCTACACACACACACAAAGCAAATGCTTGCACCTAACGAAGGTTAGAGGGTTGTCAATCCCCTTGTTCTCGCCAATTGCAAGGATTAAATCTGATAGTGGTAGATAAATAGAACAAAATAAAAACAATGAGCATTTTTTAGGTTTTAGTAAATATGGAAGATGGACCCGAGGCCATAGGTTCACTAGAGGCATCTCTCTCATGAGCATAACAAAGGTTGGGTAGACAAATTATTGTTTGGCAATTGACAGAATAACACATAATTATTATGTTTATTCATGGCATGATCAATATATAGACATTACGTTCATGATAAGTAGACCATTAAATTTACTGACGCCTACTACTATGACTTCACCCCAAGACCCCTATCCAGCATGCATCTCAAAGTATTAAGTTCATGACAAACCGAGTAATGCTTTAAGCATGATGACATAATGCAGACAAAGTAATATCAAATAATATGTTTGAACCCCGTTGTTTTATCCTTAGTAGCAACAATACAAATACGTGCCATGCAACTCCTTCTGTCACAGAGTAAGGACACCGCAAGATTGAACCTACTACCAAGCACCTCTCCCACTGAAGGTAAATCGATTTAATTGGCCGAAGAAGATAGAAAGATCGGAGAGAAATACAAGGCTATAAAATCACACATAAATAAATCTTAGAAAAGACTCAAATACTTGTTGGAAATATGCCCTAGAGGCAATAATAAAAGTGTTATTATTATATTTCTTTGTTCATGACAATAGTCTTTTATTCATGCTATAACTGTATTATCCGGAAATCGTAATACACGTGTGAATACATAGACCACAATATGTCCCTAGTGAGCCTCTAGTTGACTAGCTCGTTGTGATCAACAGATAGTCATGGTTTCCTGGCTATGGACGTTGGATGTCGTTGGTAACGGGATCACATCATTAGGAGAATGATGTGATGGACAAGACCCAATCCTAAGCATAGCACAAAGATCGTGCAGTTCGTTTGCTAGAGCTTTGCCAATGTCAAGTATCTCTTCCTTCGACCATGAGAGCGTGTAACTCCTGGATACCGTAGGAGTGCTTTGGGTGTATCAAGCGTCACAACGTAACTGGGTGACTATAAAGGTGCACTACAGGTATCTCCGAAAGTATCTATTGTTTTATGCGGATCGAGACTGGAATTTGTCACTCCGTATGACGGAGAGGTATCTCTGGGCCCACTCGATAATGCATCATCATAATGAGCTCAAGGTGACCAAGGTGTTGGCCACGGGATCATGCATTACGGTACGAGTAAAGTGACTTGCCGGTAACGAGACTGAACAAGGTATTGGGATACCGACGATCGGGTCTCGGGCAAGTAACGTACCGATTGACAAAGGGAATTGTATACAGGGTTTGATCGAATCCTCGACATCGTGGTTCAACCGATGAAATCATCGAGGAGCATGTGGGAGCCAACATGGGTATCCAGACACCGCTGTTGGTTATTGCCCGAGAGTGGTCTCGGTCATGTCTGCATGTCTCCCGAGCCCGTAGGGTCTACACACTTAAGGTTCGGTGACGCTAGGGTTGTTAGGAAGACTAGTATGTGACTACCGAATGTTGTTCGGAGTCCCGGATGAGATCCCGGACGTCACGAGGAGTTCCGGAATGGTCCGGAGGTAAAGTTTTATATATGGGAAGTTGTTAAACGGGCACCGGAAAGTTTCGGGGTCATACCGGTATTGTACCGGGACCACCGGAAAGGTTCCGGGGGTCCACCGGGAGGGACCACCCCTCCCGGGGGGCCACTTGGGCTGCGTAGGGATAGCAGCCAGCCCCTAGTGGGCTTGGCGCGCCCCCCCCTTGGGCCCATGCGCCTAGGGTTGGGGGGGAAACCCTAAAGGAGGCGCAGCCCCCTTGCTTGGGGGGCAAGCCCCCCACCCCTTGGCCGCCGCCCCCCCCTAGGGTTTTCCCTAGAGGGCCGGCCCCCTTTGCCCCTTCCCCTATATATAGAGGGGTGAGGGGAGGGCTGCAACACACCACAACTCAAGGCGCAGCCCCTCCCCTCCCCAACACCTCTCCTCCTCCGTACGTGCTTGGCGAAGCCCTGTCAGAATACTGCCGCACCAACTGCACCACGCCGTCGTGCTGCCGTTGGAGCTGCCTTCCTCAACCTCTCCTTCCTCCTTGCTGGATTAAGACGGAGGAGACGTCTCCCGTCCCGTACGTGTGTTGAACGCGGAGGTGCTGTCCGTTCAGCACTTGGACATCGGTGATCCGAATCACGTTTGAGTACGACTCCATCATCGCCATCCCCTTGGCAAGCTTCCGCTTGTGATCTACAAG
This sequence comes from Triticum dicoccoides, assembly GCF_002162155.2. Taxonomy (NCBI): domain Eukaryota; kingdom Viridiplantae; phylum Streptophyta; class Magnoliopsida; order Poales; family Poaceae; genus Triticum; species Triticum dicoccoides. The sequence goes on from NC_041380.1 coordinate 24,538,535, forward strand.
TGGTATGTAGATGCAAACTCTCTCCCTTGACTCGTTGCTTAGATGAACTCATAGATGGATCTTGGTGAAACCGTAGGAAAAATTTTAATTTTCTGCAACATTCCCCAACAGTGGTATCAGAGCCAGGTTTATGCGTAGTTCTCTTTGCACGAGTAGAACACAATTTTGTTGTGGGCGTGGATCTTGTCAACTTGCTTGCCTCTACTAGTCTTTTCTTGCTTCAGCGGTATTGTGGGATGAAGCGGCCCGGACCAACCTTACACGTACGCTTACGTGAGACCGGTTCCACCGACTAACATGCACTAGTTGCATAAGGTGGCTGGCGGGTGTTTGTCTCTCTCACTTTAGTTGGAGCGGATTCGATGAAAAGGGCCCTTATGAAGGGTAAATAGAAGTTGACAAAATCACGTTGTGGTTATTCATAGGTAAAAAAACGTTCTTGCTAGAACCCAATTGCAGCCACGTAAAAGATGCAACAACAATTAGAGGACGTCTAACTTGTTTTTGCAGCGATTGATCATGTGATGTGATATGGCCAGAAGTTGTGATGAATGATGAATTGTGATGTATGAGATCATGTTCTTGTAATAGGATTCACGACTTGCATGTCGATGAGTATGACAACCGGCAGGAGCCATAGGAGTTGTCTTTATTTTTGTATGACCTGCGTGTCATTGAAGAACGCCATGTAACTTACTTTACTTTATTGCTAAACGCGTTAGTCATAGAAGTAGAAGTAGTCGTTGGCGTGACAAATTCATGAAGACACAATGATGGAGATCATGGTGTCATGCCGGTGACAAGATGATCATGGAGCCCCGAAGATGGAGATCAAAGGAGCTATATGATATTGGCCATATCATGTCACTACTTTATATAATTGCATGTGATGTTTATTATGTTTTATGCATCTTGTTTACTTAGGACGACGGTAGTAAATAAGATGATCCCTTACAAAATTTCAAGAAGTGTTCTCCCCTAACTGTGCACCGTTGCTACAGTTTGTCGCTTCTAAGCACCACGTGATGATCGGGTGTGATGGAATATTACGTTCACATACAACGGGTGTAAGACTGTTTTACACAGCGAAAACACTTAGGGTTAACTTGACGAGCCTAGCATGTGCAGACATGGCCTCGGAACACGGAGACCGAAAGGTCGAACACGAGTCGTATGGAAGATACGATCAACATGAAGATGTTCACCGACGATGACTAGTCCGTCTCACGTGATGATCGGACACGGGCTAGTCGACTCGGATCGTGTAACACTTAGATGACTAGAGGGATGTCTAATCTAAGTGGGAGTTCATAATTTGATTAGAACTTAATTATCATGAACTTAGTCTAAAACATTTGCAAATATGTCTTGTAGATCAAATGGCCAACGCTCATGTCAACATGAACTTCAACGCGTTCCTAGAGAAAACCAAGCTGAAAGATGATGGCAGCAACTATACGGACTGGGTCCGGAACCTGAGGATCATCCTCATAGCTGCCAGGAAACAATATGTCCTAGAAGGACCGCTAGGTGACGCTCCCGTCCCAGAGAACCAAGACATTATGAATGCTTGGCAGTCTCGTGCTGATGATTACTCCCTCGTTCAGTGCGGCATGCTTTACAACTTAGAACCGGGGCTCCAAAAGCGTTTTGAGCATCACGGAGCATATGAGATGTTCGAAGAGCTGAAACTAGTTTTTCAAGCTCACGCCCGGGTCGAGAGATATGACATCTCCGACAAGTTCTATAGTTGTAAGATGGAGGAAAATAGTTCTGTCAGTGAGCACATACTCAAGATGTCTGGGTTGCACAACCGTATGACCCAGCTGAACATTAACCTCCCAGATGAGGCGGTCATTGACAGAATCCTCCAGTCGCTCCCACCAAGCTACAAGAGCTTTGTGATGAACTACAATATGCAGGGGATGGTAAAGACCATTCCTGAAGTATTTTCTATGCTGAAGTCAGCAGAGGTTGAAATCAAGAAAGAACATCAAGTGTTGATGGTCAATAAGACCACTAAGTTCAAGAAGGGGAAGGGTAAAAAGAACTTCAAGAAGGACGGCAAAGAGGTTGCCGCGCCCGGTAAGCCAGTTGCCGGGAAGAAGTCAAAGAATGGACCCAAGCCTGAGACTGAGTGCTTTTATTGCAAGGGGAAGGGTCACTGGAAGCGGAACTGCCCCAAATACTTAGCGGATAAGAAGGCCGGCAACACCAAATGTATATTTCATATACATGTAATTGATGTGTACCTTACCAGTACTCGTAGTAACTCCTGGGTATTTGATACCGGTGTCGTTGCTCATATTTGTAACTCACAGCAGGAGCTGCGGAATAAACGGAGACTGGCGAAGGACGAGGTGACGATGCGCGTCGGGAATGGTTCCAGAGTCGATGTGATCGCCGTCGGCACGCTGCCTCTACATTTACCTACGGGATTAGTTTTGAACCTTAATAATTGTTATTTAGTGCCAAGTTTGAGCATGAACATTGTATCTGGATCTCGTTTAATACGAGATGGCTACTCATTTAAGTCTGAGAATAATGGTTGTTCGATTTATATGAGAGATATGTTTTATGGTCATGCTCCGATGGTCAATGGTTTATTCTTAATGAATCTCGAGCGTAATATTACACATGTTCATAGTGTAGATGCCAAAAGATGTAAAGTTGATAACGATAGTCCCACATACTTGTGGCACTGCCGCCTTGGTCACATTAGTGTGAAGCGCATGAAGAAGCTCCATGCTGATGGACTTTTGGAGTCTCTTGATTATGAATCATTTGACACATGCGAACCATGCCTCATGGGAAAAATGACCAAAACTCCGTTCTCCGGAACAATGGAGCGAGCAACCAACTTGTTGGAAATCATACATACCGATGTGTGCGGTCCAATGAGCGTTGAGGCTCGCGGAGGATATCGTTATGTTCTCACTCTAACTGATGACTTAAGTAGATATGGGTATGTCTACTTAATGAAACACAAGTCTGAGACCTTTGAAAAGTTCAAGGAATTTCAGAATGAGGTGGAGAATCAACGTGACCGAAAGATAAAGTTCCTACGATCAGATCGTGGAGGAGAATATTTAAGTCACGAATTTGGCACACACTTAAGGAAATGTGGAATCGTTTCACAACTCACGCCGCCTGGAACACCTAAGCGAAACGGTGTGGCCGAACATCGTAATCGCACTCTATTGGATATGGTGCGGTCCATGATGTCTCTTACCGATTTACCGCTATCATTTTGGGGATACGCTCTAGAGACAGCTACATTCACTTTAAATAGGGCACCGTCTAAATCCGTTGAGACAACACCGTATGAATTATGGTTTGGGAAGAAACCTAAGCTATCATTTCTAAAAGTTTGGGGATGCGATGCTTATGTCAAGAAACTTCAACCTGAAAAGCTCGAACCCAAGTCGGAAAAATGCGTCTTCATAGGATACCCTAAGGAAACTGTAGGGTATACCTTCTACTTAAGATCCGAGGGCAAGATCTTTGTTGCCAAGAACGGATGCTTTCTGGAAAAAGAGTTTCTCTCGAAAGAAGTAAGTGGGAGGAAAGTAGAACTTGATGAAGTACTACCTCTCGAACGGGAAAGTGGTGCAGCTCAGGAAAATGTTCCTGTGATGCCCACACCAACTGAAGAGGAAACCAATGATGATGATCAAGGTACTTCGGATCAAGTTGCTACTGAACTTCGTAGGTCCACAAGGACACGTTCCGCACCAGAGTGGTACGGCAACCCTGTCCTGGAAATCATGTTGTTAGACAACGGTGAACCTTCGAACTATGAAGAAGCGATGGCGGGCCCAGATTCCAACAAATGGCTAGAAGCCATGAAATCCGAGATAGAATCCATGTATGAAAACAAAGTATGGACTTTGACTGACTTGCCCGATGATCGGCGAGCGATAGAAAACAAATGGATCTTTAAGAAGAAGACAGACGCGGATGGTAATGTCACCATCTATAAAGCTCGACTTGTCGCTAAGGGTTATCGACAAGTTCAAGGGATTGACTACGACGAGACATTCTCTCCCGTAGCGAAGCTTAAGTCCGTTCGAATCATGTTAGCAATTGCCGCATACTATGATTATGAGATATGGCAGATGGACGTCAAAACGGCATTCCTTAACGGGCATCTTAAGGAAGAGTTGTATATGATGCAGCCGGAAGGTTTTGTCGATCCTAAGAACGCTAACAAAGTATGCAAGCTCCAGCGATCCATTTATGGGCTGGTGCAAGCATCTCGGAGTTGGAATATTCGCTTTGATGAGATGATCAAAGCGTTTGGGTTTATGCAGACTTATGGAGAAGCCTGCGTTTACAAGAAAGTGAGTGGGAGCTCTGTAGCATTTCTCATATTATATGTGGATGACATACTCTTGATGGGAAATAATATAGAATTTCTGGACAGCATTAAGGCCTACTTGAACAAATGTTTTTCAATGAAGGACCTTGGAGAAGCTGCTTATATATTAGGCATCAAGATCTATAGAGATAGATTGAGACGCCTCATAGGTCTTTCACAAAGCACATACCTTGATAAGATTTTGAAAAAGTTCAAAATGGATGAGTCCAAGAAAGGGTTCTTGCCTATGTTACAAGGTGTGAGATTGAGCTCAGCTCAGTCACCGACCACGGCAAAAGATAAAGAAGAGATGAGTGTCATCCCCTATGCTTCAGCCATAGGATCTATTATGTATGCCATGTTGTGTACCAGACCTGATGTAAACCTTGCCGTAAGTTTGGTAGCAAGATACCAGAGTAATCCCGGCAAGGAACACTGGACAGCGGTCAAGAATATCCTGAAGTACCTGAAAAGGACAAAGGACATGTTTCTCGTTTATGGAGGTGACAAAGAGCTCGTCGTAAAGGGTTACGTCGACGCTAGCTTCGACACAGATCTGGATGACTCTAAGTCACAAACCGGATACGTGTATATGTTGAATGGTGGAGCAGTAAGCTGGTGCAGCTGCAAGCAGAGCGTCGTGGCGGGATCTACATGTGAAGCGGAGTACATGGCCGCCTCGGAGGCAGCGCATGAAGCTATCTGGGTGAAGGAGTTCATCACCGACCTAGGAGTCATACCCAATGCGTCGGGGCCAATCAAACTTTTCTGTGACAACACTGGAGCTATTGCCCTTGCCAAGGAGCCCAGGTTTCACAAGAAGACCAGGCACATCAAACGTCGTTTCAACTCCATCCGTGAAAATGTTCAAGATGGAGACATAGAAATTTGCAAAGTACATACAGATCTGAATGTCGCAGATCCGTTGACTAAACCTCTCTCGCGAGCAAAACATGATCAACACCAGAACTCTATGGGTGTTCGATTCATCACAATGTAACTAGATTAGTGACTCTAGTGCAAGTGGGAGACTGTTGGAAATATGCCCTAGAGGCAATAATAAAAGTGTTATTATTATATTTCTTGTTCATGATAATAGTCTTTTATTCATGCTATAACTGTATTATCCGGAAATCGTAATACACGTGTGAATACATAGACCACAATATGTCCCTAGTGAGCCTCTAGTTGACTAGCTCGTTGTGATCAACAGATAGTCATGGTTTCCTGGCTATGGACATTGGATGTCGTTGATAACGGGATCACATCATTAGGAGAATGATGTGATGGACAAGACCCAATCCTAAGCATAGCACAAAGATCGTGCAGTTCGTTTGCTAGAGCTTTGCCAATGTCAAGTATCTCTTCCTTCGACCATGAGAGCGTGTAACTCCTGGATACCGTAGGAGTGCTTTGGGTGTATCAAACGTCACAACGTAACTGGGTGACTATAAAGGTGCACTACAGGTATCTCCGAAAGTATCTATTGTTTTATGCGGATTGAGACTGGGATTTGTCACTCCGTATGACGGAGAGGTATCTCTGGGCCCACTCGGTAATGCATCATCATAATGAGCTCAAGGTGACCAAGGTGTTGGCCACGGGATCATGCATTACGGTACGAGTAAAGTGACTTGCCAGTAACGAGACTGAACAAGGTATTGGGATACCGACGATCGGGTCTCGGGCAAGTAACGTACCGATTGACAAAGGGAATTGTATACAGGGTTTGATCGAATCCTCGACATCGTGGTTCAACCGATGAAATCATCGAGGAGCATGTGGGAGCCAACATGGGTATCCAGACCCCGCTGTTGGTTATTGCCCGAGAGTGATCTCGGTCATGTCTGCATGTCTCCCGAGCCCGTAGGGTCTACACACTTAAGGTTCGGTGACGCTAGGGTTGTTAGGAAGACTAGTATGTGACTACCGAATGTTGTTCGGAGTCCCGGATGAGATCCCGGACGTCACGAGGAGTTCCGAAATGGTCCGGAGGTAAAGTTTTATATATGGGAAGTTGTTAAACGGGCACCGGAAAGTTTCGGGGTCATACCGGTATTGTACCGGGACGACCGGAAAGGTTCCGGGGGTCCACCGGGAGGGACCACCCCTCCCGGGGGGCCACTTGGGCTGCGTAGGGATAGCAGCCAGCCCCTAGTGGGCTTGGCGCGCCCCCCCCTTGGGCCCATGTGCCTAGGGTTGGGGGGGAAACCCTAAAGGAGGCGCACCCCCCTTGCTTGGGGGTTCAGCCCCCAACCCCTT
>NC_041380.1:24545351-24581433 GCF_002162155.2 Triticum dicoccoides
GGTTTTCCCTAGAGGGCCGGCCCCCTTTGCCCCTTCCCCTATATATAGAGGGGTGAGGGGAGGGCTGCAACACACCACAACTCAAGGCGCAGCCCCTCCCCTCCCCAACACCTCTCCTCCTCCGTACGTGCTTGGCGAAGCCCTGTCGGAATACTGCCGCACCAACTGCACCACGCCGTCGTGCTGCCGTTGGAGCTGCCTTCCTCAACCTCTCCTTCCTCCTTGCTGGATCAAGACGGAGGAGACGTCTCCCGTCCCGTACGTGTGTTGAACGCGGAGTAGCTGTCCGTTCAGCACTTGGACATCGGTGATCCGAATCACGTTCGAGTACGACTCCATCATCACCATCCCCTTGGCAAGCTTCCGCTCGTGATCTACAAGTGGTATGTAGATGCAAACTCTCTCCCTTGACTCGTTGCTTAGATGAACTCATAGATGGATCTTGGTGAAACCGTAGGAAAAATTTTAATTTTCTGCAACGTTCCCCAACAATACTTTCAATGAATACTGATCATAAACCCACAATTAATCAAATTCCAACAAACACACTACGAGAATTACATCGAATAGATCTCCAAAGAAATCATTGTACTATTCCAGATAAATATTGAATTGGATTTCAATCAAAAGCAGATAAATATTGAATTGTACTATTCCAGATCAGGAACTACCCAAATACCAAAGTCTGCATCTGATCTAATTGCTACAAGCAAAAAATGCAGCTTGCTAGTCCAGTCTTGACCGCAGCCTTGCTCCTCCAACACTAGTAGAAAACAGGGCTTTGGTCCAGGCCGGGTCAGCCCATTAGTCCCGGTTCAGTCTAGAATGGGACCAATGTGGGCATTGGTCCCAGTTTGTGAGCCCAGGGGGCCGGCCGGGCCACGTGGGCCATTGGTCCCGGTTCATCTGGACCTTTTGGTCCCGGTTGGTGGGATGAACCGGGACCAATGGGCCTCGCTCCTGGCCCACCACCATTGGTCCCGGTTGGTGGCTTGAACCGGGACCAAAGGCTCCCCTTTAGTCCCGGCTCATGTCACCAACCGGGACCAATGAGGTGCCTATATATACCCCCTCGCGCAAGAGCAGAGCACAGTGCTCTCTTTTTTCTGGCCGAGGGGGAGAGGGCTTTGTGGTGCTCTAGCTCACCTCCTATGCACATGAGGTGTTCGATGGAATGCCCGAGCCACACTACTTAAGCTTTCTCCTCTCGAAGCTCGACCTCCAAGCTCCATTTTCCTCGAGATTTGTCTAGATTTAGCGGTCCGTCACGCCCCGTGCCCGTCTTCACCGCCGTCGATCACCCGCGCCGATCTCATCACCAACACCACCGTGGTGAGACTCTTGTTCTTATCTTCTTTCTGAAAGGAAAAATATTCTTACTTGTATGTTTAGATAGATACTTGTATCATTTTCTTACATTTATTATTGCATCTTATATAGTGCGATGGTTTTGGTATCCGTCCCCGTCGGCCCTCGTCCTGTCTATGATTCGGATGTGGTATGTATATTATCTTTATAACTATTGGTTCATTTATTGTTTATGAAAATTATGCCGACCAACGTGACATAGATTTTATTTATCTAGGATGTATGTGAATCGGAAATGCCAACCGACCCTATTGTCGAGAGGTTAAATTTAGTTGAAGAAGAAAACAATTTGTTGAAGGAAAAAATAAAAAAAATTGAGGAGGAGAAGATGATATTGGAGTTGCATGTTGCGGATGTCGTCGATGATCACAAGATCAAGATGGATGCAATGCGCTTGAAGATTAGAAAGATTAGAAAATATGCCATTCATACCGAGGCTTGGTATCATTATGCCGTTGGATCAATTGTTACCTTGGTTGCGATTATGATCGCATTTGTTTTCGCATTGAAATGTTTTAAATAGTTTCAATGTATGGTTTAATTAATTAGATGCATTGGAGAGCTATATGTTGTTAGATGAGAACTATGTATGCACTTTGGTTTTAATGTGATGATGAACTTCTATTAATTTGGACACTTAATTATATATAATGCACGCAGATGATCCGGCAATGGATGTACGGTGACAGACACACCCGCGAGTACATTAAGGGCGTGCATGAGTTTCTCGATGCGGCTGAGGCAAACAAGCAGAATGGTTTTATGTGTTGTCCATGCACTGAATGTGGTAATACGAGGTCTTACTCTAACCGGAAAATCCTTCACTCCCACCTGCTTTACAAGGGTTTCATGCCACACTATAATGTTTGGATGAGGCACGGAGAAATAGGGGTTATGATGGAAGACGGCGAAGAAGAAGACTACGATGACAACTATATGCCCCCCTGAATACGGTGATGCTGCAACGGGGGGAGCTGGTGAAGATCAAGAGGAACCAGACGATGTGCCCAATGATGCTGCAACGGATGAAGCTGCTGAAGATCAAGAGGAACCAGACGATGTGTCCGATGATGATGATCTCCGCCGGGTCATTGTCGATGCAAGGACGCAATGCATTAGTCAAAAGGAGAAGCTGAAGTTCGATCGCATGTTAGAGGATCACAAAAAAGGGTTATACCCCAATTGCGAAGATGGCAACACAAAGCTCGGTATCGTACTGGAATTGCTGCAGTGGAAGGCAAAGAATGCTGTGGATGACAAAGGATTTGAGAAGCTACTGAAAATATTGAAGAAGAAGCTTCCAAAGGATAACGAATTGCCCGACAGTACATACGCAGCAAAGAAGGTCGTATACCCTCTAGGATTGGAGGTGGAGAAGATACATGCATGCCCTAATGACTGCATCCTTTACCGCAGTGCATACAAGTATCTGAACGCATGCCCGGTATGCGGTGCATTGCGGTATAAGATCAGACGAGATGACCCTGGTGATGTTGACGGCGAGCCCCCCAGGAAGACGGTTCCTGCGAAGGTGATGTGGTATGCTCCTATAATACCACGGTTGAAACGTCTGTTCAAAAACGAAGAGCATGCCAAGTTGATGTGATGGCACAGTGAGAACCAAAAGAAAGATGGGAAGTTGAAAGCACCCACTACTTCTGTCATTAAGTCTCTATATATAGCTCATCTCTTTCATTGCATGTATTTATAATTATCCTCACTATATTATGCAGAATGAAGATCGTCGAATTGAAGAAAAGACAAATCGGTGATATTGGGTTCGTTAACACATATCTCATAGATGCAACTAAGGTTCAACATCGTCCCGGAGATACCGAGGCCAACTTGCTACGATCATTCAAAAAAATGAAAACAAAGATATAATACTCTTTCCTTACAACTTCAAGTGAGTGTTACTGTCTTGTGCATATTCGGTTTCCCTTATATATTAGTTCAGGTTATAGTAATGTAATTGATGAGTTATGCATGCGTGTGCAGTTTCCACTATATTCTCCTAGAGATTAGGCTTGAGCAGGGAGTAGTAACCGTCTTGGACTCTAAACGAAAAGATCCCCAGGAGTATGCGGACATAACTGAAATCCTCAAGAAGTAAGTTAAATCGATCATTATTCACCATATCAGCAACTTTGTTCATTTCCTGATATCAAGTAATTGTTTTCTTTGTCCGGCAGAGTTTGGAGAAAATTCACTAGAAAAGTTCCGGGACTGCCGAAGGAGCTGGAATTTAGACACCCGAAAGTAAGTACTATAGTAGCATGTTCCGCGCATCTCCTAGTGATTCAAGCGCTAGTTTCATCAATACCATTTAGCATTCTTGCTTATCAGTTTGATTGACCTCTATTTCTTGTAAAGTGGTTGTGGCAGGAAAAAGGGAATGATTTCTGTGGATACTACGTCTGCGAGTCCATCCGCCACACGACCTGTGAGCGGGGCGGGTACTCTGATGAACAATATGAAGTACGTAAATAACAACATTCACAATTTTATTTTATTACCATCATTTGTATTGAGTTTTATTCATTCATATATATATATGTATTGACCCCCTTCTTCAAATTAGATGTTTCGGAAGCGGGATGAACTCCTAGCACCAGCTCGCATGCGAGCAATTCAAGAGGAATTGGCGGCATTCTTTCTTGACCAAGTGATCGCTGAAGACGGAGAATACTATGTGGACCATAAGTCCATATGATTATATTTGTAAGAGATAATTATTGTATATATGTAGCCGGTAGTGTCGGATAGATATACGAGAACTTGTTGTTCGACCAATCTCTCGGAGAAGGAGAGGTGGTCGATATCACTTCTCTCTGTATGCATATATGTTCATGACGATCTTCTGTTTCCTTCGTTTGCTTACTAGCTAACTAGCGTGTCTAGTCCTCTCTATACGCATGTATAGTACGTAGCGTCGACCAAGCACGGACATAAGAGAGGACACTTCTCTCTATTAATTATAGCTAGCTAACACAATATATGAAACACCTAAATTAACCCCCCAAAACCCCCAAACCCCCCCCCCCTTTCAAAAAAAAAACAAAAAACCCAGCCACAGAAATGCTGACGCGTGGATGCCTATTGGTCCCGGTTGGTGCCACCAACCAGGACCAAAGGGTCTCCTGCCTGGGCTCTGCGCACTGCCCACGTGGAGGCCCATCAGTCCCGGTTCTGGATTGAACCGGGACTAAAGGTACAGAGCATTAGTACCGACACTTTAGTCCCGGTTCAGGAACCGGGACTAAAGGCCCTTACGAACCGGGACTATAGGCCCTTTTTCTACCAGTGCAATCTAGAAGATCAACAGCGGCGGCCTTGCTGTCACTACGCCACATGCACACTTGTGCCTCCTCACGAACGGCGGCGTTTGGATTGCCTACCCCGTCAGGGGCAGCGCTTGCAGCTTCTGGTCCGTCAAGAGCATAGTTTTAAATAGCCGGCTATAGCCCCGCTATAGCTCCGTTATAGTTGTTTGAGGGTGTTGCCGCTAAATGATTTCACGTACAATTTGCCGCTATAGCCCAGCTATAGCTGTTTTTAAGGGTCGCCGCTAAATGCCATAGCCCGCTATTTAAAACGTAGGTCAAGAGCGGCAGCGCGGTGTTTCCCAGTGTGACGTGCGAGTGCGGCGGCAGCGTGGCCTCCCAGCCTCGTTCCGCTGATGGATCTACCACCATGGAGCAGAGTGCTCGCCTCCTTCTTCCGCCAGATCCTTGGTCGAGGTGGGGGGTGGGGGAGGACGAGGGGCGGGAGACGCTGACGAGGCTGCACTTCCGCGTGGTCGGGGCGCCGGGTGGGTGAGTCAGGGAGAAAGGGAGAGAGAGGCGCGAGTGAGGTGTTCCGCGTGGTTCGGCCGATTCGGAGGAACGCCCAGGTTCGGCATAAACAGGGAATATGCCGTTCTCTGGAATCAGTGGGTTCTGGTTCCTTCGCCAATCTAAACACAGGAACGGGCCCTCGGGATGGAACCAACCCATGACATTCCGCTTCGTGATAGAAACCAAACACACCCCTAGTGTCTCTTTTGGTCAAAAAAACACCGTAAAATTTCATCGTGTTTGGACCTCGTTCGTGAAACGAAGAAATAGACAAAAAAAAAACAGAAACTGACACTGGGCACTAAGTTAATAGGTTTGTCCACAAAAATGATATGAAATGGCATATAAAGCATACAAGATTTGTAATATACTAGAAAAAATGCCCGTGCGTTGCAATGGGAGAAAAAGTACGCATGCCCCTATCTCAATAAGCATGGTCTCAAGATCTCCATAGGTCCACGTCCTTTTGTTCAACATGACGCCCATCTATGTCACCGCCTATCCTCCTTCCCACCGTCATATTATTGCTATTTACTCTGGGAAAAATCATGTTATTTATCTTAATCCACTATACATTTTTTTATTTTGTATTAATCAAACTGCATTTGTTAATTATTTAATTTAACCGATCATGCATTAAGTTTTAATGTTTGTTACCCTGCAAAAAAAGTTTTATTGTTTGTGACTGGCCATGCACTAATTGTGTTTGTACTTATAAAATAAAATGGTATTTTACCCCATTAATATTTGCGGACTGAAACAAAGTAAAGTGAAGCAATTGCCACACGATGGAGTTTCCAAACTTGCACTAACTTTTCTTCTCAAGCTATAGTCATGCTCAAACATAGGGCATACGAAAGTGTACGGATTGTGGATCTAGGAAAATTGTGCGTATTCACATTATACCTCATTAATTTTTGTGAAAATAATCATGTTATTTATTTTCATCCACTGTACATTTTTTGATTTGTTTATTAATGAAACTGCATGTGTTAATTATTTATTTTAACAGCCATGCATTAAGTTTTAATGTTTGTGAGCGACCAATTTTTTACACTTCCGTAACCAATTAATAACTTGATGACAAAAAGAATCGACCGAAAAGATGCATCCTCTTTGACATGTACTCCTAACTCCAGTCGGCTAAAAAAGAGTTCACGTCTCTTTTCTTTTCCCCACTTTAAACTTGATAGAAACAATATGATAGAAAAGATCCAAGTCGCTGCCTACTTTTGTTTCTGTTCCCACGACTTCGTTCCTCTTAGTTACCCATTTAATTGCCCACCATATTTCTCAAGCATGCATTAGGAATCCCGTTCCTTAATTATCCCACAATAGTATTGATTTCTTTTTGCCCCATTCGATTGCCCCATAATATTTCTACGAATCCTCTGATCACCAATTTCCGAGCTGGCTTATTAAGATGATTGATGATAGGTAATTTGAACACGTATACAAATTGATGGCTGTGCTTTTAAAAAAGCGAGGTGGTACTATTTGCTAATAAAACCAACCGCTACCAGCTAACATAGTAGGCCTAGTTTAGTTGGTTGTTGTCGAGCGCTACAAGATGGAATGTTGTGAGTTCTATACCTCACGCCCGTGTGTTTATTTTTTTCTTTTTTTTTTAGACAATCTCGCGAAATCTTTATTAAACCGTCACAATGTTTACAGGGACGAACGGAAGATCTCCGGGATGGCCTAACCAAACATGACGGCCAACCCCTAGAGAAAGTGCATGTTTCCCTAAATTGTGAGCCTCATAATTTGAGCTCCTAAATTCATGGCTAAACTTACAAAAATCAAAAGACGACGAGTGATCTATTATTTCATGTACGATTGCTCCATACCGAGATGCATTTTCCTTCGTAATGTCCTCAACCACCACTTTGCAGTCGGACGCCACATGGATCCTCCGCAAGTATAAATCATCTGATAGAGCAAGGGCTTCCCGAATGGCCAATGCTTCCAATGTCTCCGGTTCTGAAACATGTCTGAACACTAGGGCTGAGGCTCCCAGGAATGATCCATCAGCGCTCCACCCACTGCTCCGTATCTTCTGCTATGGGGTACTGCAGCATCCACATTTACTTTTGCACTGTCCGCTACCGGCGGTTGCCAGACGGTAGATCTTGCGGCCTTCGCTATCGCCGGCTTCGACGACACTGTATTCAACACTTGAAGCTCGGCCAAGTATCGTGTGATGAAACCGTGTATTGATAATGGTGACTGATAGGTAGCCTCGTGGATTGCTTTCCTTCTCGCTCCTCAAATTGCCCAAAGCGTGACCACAAGACGAACAAAATCTTCCTTACCCAGTATATCATGTAGCACAAATAGCCAGTCCTTCGGGTTCTCCTCTTGGCGATCCACAAGATGTTGCACCAGATGTTCAGGGGCCAACGCCCAAACACTGCTGGACATCGGACATGTAAGTAACGCATGCTTCCATGTGTCTCTTGCCCCGCGGAGGTTGCATGTATCTTCTGTCAACATATGGCGATGCGTCAACAACTCACCGCAGGGCATAGATTGTCTAGCTAACCTCCAAACGAACATTCTGAGCTTTTTTTTAGAACCATGGCTACAACCTACACCATGGGGGGGGGGGACATATTCGTTCCTCACTACATCCCTCATGTCATTTGGTACATCAGCAAGAAACATAAAATCTCCTGAGACACGTGCGTTCGAGGCTAGCTCATGCGCGAGCCTGTTCTTTTCCCTTCTAACTGCGTTGATCTCTACACTTGCGTAGCTCAAGAGGAGGGCCTTAGTTTCCGCAATCCATGCATGCCATGAGGATCTGCATTTCTCCTCCGCCTTCAGATCCCGAACGACTCCGGTATTGTCCATCTCAAGGATCAAATTTCCAAAGTAATACTTTGCAAATTCAGATAATCCCAATGCCGCCGTTGCAGCCTCTGCCTCTTCTGCCGAACTGCAATTGGGAAGTCGCCGACCTACAGAAAGAAACACATGGCCCTTGTTGTCTCTCGCAACCGCTCCGCCCCACGCTTCTCCTGTTTCCTCCAGGAAAGCCGCATCTGTGTTTAACTTTGCCCAGCCTGCTGGGGGTGCAGTCCAATGGCTAGGTCCAGTTATAGTCACTATGCTCGGTTTGGTCGGGAATAGAGATTGTTTATTCTTCTCACCTTCGTGCACCGGTTCGCGTGCAACCAATCGGATCTCGTCATGGAGTCTGAGCAGGTATTGGACAACACCTGACACCGTTTGTTTCCCATCACCATGGATCACATTGTTTCTTAGGTTCCAGGACTGCCACATGATTAGCATCAACTTAGTTCTGATCTCCTTATGCTGTCCCAGTAGCATCAGTTGTAGCCAATCCCCACCAGAGTATGTAAGTACAGATTCCCTAGGGATGTCCCAGTATGTCCTCATGGATTGGCGGAGGGCAACACTCCTTGTACATGCGATAACAGCATGGTACTCATCTTCCGTACCTGTACCGCAAATTTCACATACATTGTCATCGGCTAGAGTCCTTCTGTAAGCATTGTGTTTGGTAGCGAGTGAATTTGTGGCTACTCTCCATCCGAATACCTTTATCTTCTTCGGTATATCTGCCTTCCAAATTGCATCCCATATGCTCCGGTCACCCGGATCTCTTGAGGAACTTGTTGCTATCTCTGTTCTATTTCTCTTGAGAGAATCAGCGAGCTTGTAGACGCTTCTAACTGTGAAGGCACCTGACTTCTCGTAGTGCCAGGCATAGCAATCCTCCATTTCGATCCGTGGGATTTTAATTTTGCATATCTCATCTGCATCAAAGGGATGGAAGATCTGCCTCACTAGTCCAACATTCCACTCTTTGTTTTGTGTATCAATCAGTTGGTTTACCCACCTCAGTCTAGACCTCCTTATAAAAGAGGCCACCTTCAATCCCTCTTTCCTTGGGATCCATTGGTCTCTTGTAATCTGAATGTTTTTTCCATTACCCACTCGCCAGATGCTGCTCCAATTCTTGCTTTCATGTTGAACATATGACGATCCTTCCGTTTCATGCAGCCACGCCTCTCGATTGATTTTTTTCCTCAAGATCATACGGTATGCCGAGCCAACACTGAAAATACCACGTGGTTCCTCGTGCCATGCCCAAAAGTCTGAAACTGTGCGCATACAAAGTGGTATCTTTAGGATTTCCTCAGAGTCGAACGGAGTGAAGATAGACCGAACTAGTCCTTCATTCCAAGACGCAGTAGATGCACTGATGAGTTGCGCCACTATAGTAGGAGGATGTTGCACCAGAGATGTTATAGGTCTTTTGAAACTCTCCCTCGGTATCCAGTTGTGTTCCCAAATGTCTGTGGTTTCTCCGTCTCCAATCCTCCTGATCATGCCTTGTGCCAAAATGTCCCGGCCATCCACAATGGCCCTCCAAATCTGCGATGGATGAGACCCCAGCTCTGCATCTGGCAATGAGCAGTTTGGAAAGTAAATTGATTTTAGGATCCTGGAGCTTAATGAGGATTCTGAAGTCATTGTTCGCCAAGCCTGTCGTGCGAGAAGTGCCAGGTTAAATATTTCCATGTCTCTGAACCCTAGGCCACCCATATGTTTCGGTCTAGTCATAACATCCCATGACACCCAACTGGGCTTCCTTCTGCCCTGCTTACTCCCCCACCAGAATTGCCTTATGATCGATGTGATGTTCTCGCAAAGCCGGCTGCCATGGAATAAACAGGTATCGCTTGTGCCACAGACTTGATCAGAACTTCTTTGCCCGCCGAGGAGAGCAGCTTCTCCATCCAACCTTTGATCTTTTCCCATACTCTATCTCTCAGGTATTTAAACGTTCCATTCTTTGAATGACCCACATCAGTTGGCATTCCCAGATACCGATCAGACAAGGACTCGTTTTGGACCTGTAAAGAATCCTTCACCTCTGTTCTGGTGGGGCCCGGACACCCCTTGCTGAAAAATATGGATGATTTATCACGGTTTATCCTTTGCCTCGAAGCGTCACAATATTTTTCTAGCAGGTTTTACACTGCAACTGCTCCCTCCACACTCGCCTTGAAAAGCAACAGGCTGTCATCTGCAAATAGAAGGTGGTTAATGGTTGGAGCCATGGGGTCCACCTTGATACCTGCTAGTGATGACTGAGAACTGGATTTCAGGAGGCACGAAGGGCCCTCTGCTGCAATCAAGAATAAGTAGGGGGAGATTGGGTCTCCCTGCCGGATTCCTCTGGTTGGTTTGAAAGGGTCAAGTTTCTCACCATTGAAAAGAAGTGAAAAAGAGACAGATGAAACCATAGCCATGACTGTGTTTATCCACTGTTCTGCGAAACCAAGTTTAGTCATGATAGCTCTCAAGTATGTCCATTCTAGCCTATCATAGGCCTTCATCATATCCAACTTCAGTGCACAAAAACTGTTTGACTTCGCCCTGGACCGCTTCATAAAATGCAAACATTCATACGCACAAATGATGTTATCCGTAATTTGCCTCCCTGGCACAAATGCAGACTGCTCTTCTGAAATAATATCAGGTAATATAATCTTCAACCTATTAGAGACCACCTTGGATGCTATTTTGTACAGTACATTGCAAAGACTAATAGGTCGAAACTGAGACAAAGCCGTGGGATTCGTTACCTTCGGTATAAGAACCAAAACCGTGTTATCGTTACTTCCATACTACTTTGCTACTAAATATTTTGCTGCAGATATTAAGTCTTTCAGGTGTGGTCGAATTGACAACTCAGCTGCTAATACTTGAGAATATTCTTTGGCTCCCCTTGTGTCGAATCAATAAATTTGGGTTGAATACTCTACCCTCGAAAACTGTTGCGATCCCCTATACTTGTGGCTTATCAACATAATGTAGAAGGATAAACTCAAGCAATATGATGAAAACCCCATCTTTTTACCCTTGATGGCAACAATACAAATACGTGCCTCGCTACCCCTACTTTGTCACCGGTGAGGACACCACAAGATTGAACCCAAAACTAAGTGATACGTCCATTTTGCATCATGCTTTTATATCGATATTTATTGCATTATGGGTTGTTATTACACATTATGTCACAATACTTATCCTATTCTCTCTTATTTTACAAGGTTTGCACGAAGAGGGAGAATGCCGGCAGCTGGAATTCTTGGCAGGAAAAGGAGCAAATATTAGAGACCTATTTTGCACAACTCCAAAAGTACTGAAACTCCACGGAAGTCAGTTTTGGAATATATAAAAAATATTGGGCGAAGAAAGCACCGGAGGGAGGCCACCCACCATCCACGAGGGTGGGGGCGGGCCCTACCCCCTGGGCGCGCCCCCTGTATCGTGGGCCCCCTGGCAGGCTTCCGGTGCCCATATTTGGCTATATGAAGTCTTTCACCCTGGAAAAAATCATAAGCAAGCTCTTGGGACGAAACACCCCTGCCACAAGGTGGAACCTTGGCGGAACCAATCTAGGGCTCCGGCAGAGCTTTTCTGTCGGAGAAACATCCCTCCGGGAGGGGGAAATCATCGACATCATCATCACCATCGATCCTCTCATCGGGAGGGGGTCAATATCCATCAACATCTTCACTGGCACCATCCCATCTCAAACCCTAGTTCATCTCTTGTATCCAATCTTTGTCCCAAAACCTCAGATTGGTACTTGTGGGTTGCTAGTAGTGTTGATTACTCCTTGTAGTTGATGCTAGTTGGTTTATTTGGTGGAAGATCATATGTTCAGATCCTTTATGCATATTAATACCCCTCTCATTATGAACATGAATATGATTTGTGAGTAGTTACGTTTGTTCCTGAGGACATGGGAGAAGTCTTGCTATAAGTAGTCATGTGAATTTGGTATTCGTTCGATATTTTGATGAGATGTATGTTGTCTTCCCTCTAGTGGTGTCATGTGAACGTCGACTACATGACACTTCACCATTGTTTGGGCCTCGGGGAAGGCATTGGGAAGTAATAAGTAGATGATGAGTTGCTAGAGTGATAGAAGCTTAAACCCTAGTTTATGCGTTGCTTCGTAAGGGGCTAATTTGGATCCATATGTTTCATGCTATGGTTAGGTTTACCTTAATACTTCTTTTGTAGTTGCAGATGCTTGCAAGAGGGGTTAATCATAAGTGGGATGCTTGTCCAAGGAAGGGCAGTACCCAAGCACCGATCCACCCACATATCAAATTATCAAAGTAACGAACGTGAATCATATGAGCGTGACGAAAACTAGCTTGACGATAATTCCCATGTGTCCTCGGGAGCGCTTTCCTTTATATAAGAGTTTGTCCAGGCTTGTCCTTTGCTACAAAAAGGATTGGGCCATCTTTCTGCACCTTATTTACTTTTGTTACTTGTCACCCGTTACAAATTACCTTATCACAAAACTATGTGTTACGGATAATTTCAGTGCTTGTAGAGAATACCTTACCGAAAACCGCTTGTCATTTCCTCCTGCTCCTCGTTGGGTTCGACACTCTTACTTATTGAAAGGACTATGATAGATCCCCTATACTTGTGGGTCATCAAGACTCTTTTCTGGCACCGTTGCCGGTGAGTGAAGCGCCTTTGGTAAGTGAAATTTGGTAAGGAAAGATTTATATAGTGTGCTGAAATTTACTGTCACTCATTACTATGGAAAGTAATCCTTTGAGGGGCTTGTTTGGGGTATCTTCACCCCGACCAGTAGAGCAAAGAGTTGCTCCTCAACCTACTGAACCTACTGAAAATGTTTACTTTGAAATTCCTTTGGGTATGATAGAGAAACTGCTATCTAATCCTTTTACAGGATATGGAACATTGCATCCCGATTTGCACCTACTCTATGTGGATGAAGTTTGTGGATTATTTAAGCTTGCAGGTATGCCCGAGGATGTTTTCAAGAAGAAGATCTTCCCTTTATATTTGAAGGGAAAGGCATTGACATGGTTTAGGCTATGTGATGATATTGGATCATGGAACTACAACCGATTGAAATTGGAATTTCATCATAAGTTCTATCCTATGCATCTGGTTCATCGTGATCGTAATTATATATATATAATTTTTGGCCTCGCGAAGGAGAAAGCATCGCTCAAGCTTGGGGGAGGCTTAAGTCAATGTTATATTCATGCCCCAATCATGAGCTCTCAAGAGAAATTATTATTCAAAAAATTTATGCTCGACTTTCTCTCAATAATCGCTCCATACTCGATGATACGTCTCCAACGTATCTATAATTTTTGATTGCTCCATGCTACTTTATCTACTGTTTTGGACTATATTGGGCTTTATTTTCCACTTTTATATTATTTTTGGGACTAACCTATTAAACGGAGGCCCAGCCCAGAATTGTTGTTTTTTGCCTATTTCAGTATTTCGAGGAAACAGAATATCAAACGGAGTCCAAACGGAATGAAACCTTCGGGAACGTGATCTTCTCACCGAACGTGATCCAGGAGACTTGGACCCTACTCCAAGAAGTTTCCGGGGAGGTCACGAGGGTGGAGGGCGCCCCCCTGGGGCGCGCCCCCTGCCTCGTGGGCCCCTCGGAGCTCCACCGACGTGCTCCTTCCTCCTATATATACCTATGTACCCCCATTAGACCAAAGCCGGAGCCAAAAACCTAATTCCACCACTGCAACTTCCTGTATCCACGAGATCCCATCTTGGGGCCTGTTCCGGAGCTCCGCCGGAGAGGGCATCCATCACGGAGGGCTTCTACATCAACACCATAGCCCTTCCGATGAAGTGTGAGTAGTTTACTTCAGACCTTCGGGTCCATAGCTAGTAGCTAGATGGCTTCTTCTCTCTTTTTGGATCTCAATACAATGTTCTCCCCCTCTCTCGTGGAGATCTATTCGATGTAATCTTCTTTTTGCGGTGTGTTTGTTGAGACCGATGAATTGTGGGTTTATGATCCAACTTATCTATGAATAATATTTGAATCTTCTCTGAATTCTTTTATGTATGATTGAGTAATCTTTGCAAGTCTCTTCGAATTATCTGTTTGGTTTGGCCAACTAGATTGGTAGTTCTTGCAATGGGAGAAGTGCTTAGCTTTGGGTTCAATCCTGCGGTGTCCTTACTCAGTGACAGAAAGAGTTGCAAGGCACGTATTGTATTGTTGCCATCGACGATAAAAAGATGGGGTATTTATCATATTGCATGAATTTATTCCTCTACATCATGTCATCTTGCTTAAGGCGTTACTCTGTTTTTAACTTAATACTCTAGATGCATGCTGGATAGCGGTCGATGAGTGGAGTAATAGTAGTAGATGCAGGCAGGAGTCGGTCTACTTGTCACGGACGTGATGCCTATATACATGATCATACCTAGATAACCTCATAACTATGCTCAATTCTATCAATTGCTCAACAGTAATTTGTTCACCCACCGTAGAATATCTATGCTCTTGAGAGAAGCCACTGGTGAAACCTATGGCCCCCGGGTCTATTCTCATCATATCAATCTCCATTACTTTATTTTACTTGTTTTGCTTTTACTTTTCACTTTGCATCTTTATACCAAAAATACCACAAATATTATCTCTATCAGATCTCACTCTCGTAAGTGACCGTGAAGGGATTGACAACCCCTAAGCGTTGGTTGTGAGTTGTTACCGTTTTGTGCAGGTACGAGGGACTTGCGTGTGACCTCCTACTAGATTGATACCTTGGTTCTCAAAAACTGAGGGAAATACTTACGCTATTGTGTTGCATCACCCCCTCCTCTTCGGGGAAAACCAACGCTAGCTCGAGACGTAGCACTCGATACTTCTTGTACTGGTTCTTTTATCATGAAGACTATTGAATTCAAATGGGATTTATTGGAAAGAATTAAACGCAACTCTGAAGATTGGGAACTCGGCGAAGGTGAGGAGTTAGGTATAACACCTAAGTTTGATTGTGTTAAATCTTTTATTGATACCAATGCTTTTCGTGAATTTAGCACTAAATATGGACTTGACTCTGAGACAGTAGCTTCTTTCTGTGAATCATTTGCTACTCATGTTGATCTCACTAAGGAGAAGTGGCTTAAATATCATCCTCCCATTGAAGTAAAAGTAGTTGAACCTATTAAAGTTGAAGAAAAGACTATCACTTATAATGTTGACCCTATTGTTCCTACCGCTTGTATTGATAAACCACATTTCCCTGTTAGAATAAAGGATCATGCTAAAGCTTCAACTATGGTCAACAAAAGTAATATTAGAACACCCAAACCCTCTGAGCAAATTAAAGTTGAACCTAGTATTGCTATGGTTAAAGATTTCTTGGTCGATAATATTGATGGGCATGTTATTTACTTCTATGATGAAGTTGCTAGAATTGCTAGACCCGATACTAAAAATAAACATAGACATGTTGTTGGCATGCCTATTATATTTGTTAAAATAGGAGATCATTGCTATCATGGTTTAGGTGATATGGGTGCTAGTGCCAGTGCAATACCTTATTATTTATACGAATAAATTATACACGATATTGCACCTGCTGAGTTAGAAGATATTGATATTACTATTAAGCTTGCCAATAGAGATACTATCTCACCGGTTGGGATTGTTAGAGATGTTGAAGTCCTGTATGGCAAAATTAAATATCCTACTGATTTTCTTGTTCTTGCTTCCCCACAAGATAACTTTTGTCCCATTATATTTGGTAGACCCTTCTTCAATACTGTTAATGCTAAGATAGACTGCAAAAAGGATATTGTTTCTGTTGGTTTAGGGGATATGTCTCATGATTTCAATTTTGCTAAATTCCGTAGACAACCCCATGATAAAGAATTGCCTAGTAAAGATGAAATTATTGGTCTTGCTTCTATTGTCGTGCCTCCTAATGATCCTTTAGAACAATATTTGCTAGACCATGAAAATGATATGTTTATGAATGAAAGAAAGGAAATAGATGAAATATTCTTTAAATAGGGACCTATTTTGAAACACAACTTGCCTGTCGAAATTCTAGGGGATCCTCCTCCACCCAAGGGTCTATTCTCTATGCTCTTGAGAGAAGCCACTAGTGAAACCTATGGCCCCCGGGTCTATTCTCATCATATCAATCTCCATTACTTTATTTTACTTGTTTTGCTCTTACTTTTCACTTTGCATCTTTATACCAAAAATACCAAAAATATTATCTCTATCAGATCTCACTCTCGTAAGTGACCGTGAAGGGATTGACAACCCCTAAGCGTTGGTTGCGAGTTGCTACCGTTTTGTGCAGGTACGAGGGACTTGCACGTGACCTCCTACTGGATTGATACCTTGGTTCTCAAAAACTGAGGGAAATACTTACGCTACCGTGCTGCATCACCCCCTCCTCTTCGGGGAAAACCAACGCTAGCTCGAGACGTAGCAAGAAGGATTTCTGGCGCCGTTGCCGAGGAGGCCTACGCCAAGTCAAGTCAAGATTTACTCTCCCGTCAACGAGCCATTTCTGGCGCCGTTGCCGGGGAAGCCTACGCAAAAGTCAACATACCAAGTACCCATCACAATCTCTATCTCTCGCATTACATTATTTGCCATTTGCCTCTCGTTTTCCTCTCCCCCACTTCACCCTTGCCATTTTATTCGCCCTCTCTTTCCCAATCTCCTCCTCTTTTTCCCTTTGCCTTTTGTTTGCTCGTGTGTTAGTTTGCTTGCTTATTCGTCACTATGGCCTTACCTAATTTTGGTGATCTTCACCTTAAAAGGCTAGAAGATATAGAAAACGATGTCAGGAAGTTTATGGTCTTGCAATTTGAGCATACTAATTTCTTTAGAAACGAGCTTAAGGAACAAAAGAGTTTTATGAGTTATATGAATAAAGAGCTCGATGATATGTCCAAAGAATTTGATGGTGTAAGAGCCCAAATTGTTCATCTTGAAAAAATGACCGCTGAAATTTCGGATATGCAAGCCACCTTAGTCAATAAGATGGCCGCTAAACCGAATAACTATAAGAATCAAGATGAAGATCTAAAAGTTATTGATGTGTCCCCTATTAAATCGTTGTTTTGCAATATGAATCTTGATGAATCTAATTATGATCTTCCCTTACCTAGAAGGCGTTCTAAGAATTCTGAGTTTTTAGATCCTGATGATGAAATTGATAAAAAAGGGATTGAAAGAAATAAAAATCTAGATATTGCTAAACCCACTATTTTGGATCTCAAGGAATTTAACTATGAAAATTGCTCTTTAATTGATTGTATTTCATTGTTGCAATCCGTGTTAAATTCTCCTCATGCTTATAGTCGAAATAAGGCCTTTACCGAACACATTGTTGGCGCCTTAATGCAATCTTATGAAGAAAAGCTTGAGTTGAAAGTTTCTATCCCTAGAAAACTCCATGATGAGTGGGAACCTACAATTAAGATTAAAATTAAAAATTATGAGTTTCATGCTTTGTGTGATTTGGGTGCTAGTGTCTCTACTATCCCCAAAGCTTTGTGTGATTTGCTAGATTTCCGTGACTTTGATGATTGCTCTCTAAACTTGCATCTTGCGGATTCCACTATTAAAAAGCCTATGGGAAGAATTAATGATGTTCTTATTGTTGCAAATAGGAATTATGTGCCCGTAGATTTTATCGTTCTTGATATAGATTGCAATCCTTCATGTCCTATTATTCTTGGTAGACCTTTCCTTAGAACGATTGGTGCAATTATTGATATGAAGGAAGGGAATATTAAATTCCAATTTCCCTTAAAGAATGGCATGGAACACTTCCCTAGAAAGAAAATAAAATTACCATATGAATCTATCATGACAGCCACTTATGGATTGCCTACCAAAGATGGCAATACCTAGATCTATCCTTGCTTTTATGCCTAGCTAGGGGCGTTAAACGATAGCGCTTGTTGGGAGGCAACCCAATTTTATTTTGTATTTTTTGTTTTTGGTTTTGTTTAGGAATAAATAATCCATCTATATTCTGTTTAGATGTGGTTTTATCTTTTAATTAGTGTTTGTGCCAAGTTAAACCTATTAGATCTTCTTGGAAGATAGTTATTTGATCTTGCTGTAATTTCCAGAATCTTTGCGCTCAGTGCCTGAATTGTCAAAAATCACCAGAATGTGATAAAATAGTGATTCCAATTGATGCTGATCAATAAACAAATTTCCCAGGTCGTCTAATTTTGGTAGAATTGTTTGGGTTCCAGAAGTTTGCTTTAGTAACAGATTACTACAGACTGTTCTGTTTTTGACAGATTCTGTTTTGCGTGTGTTGTTTGCTTATTTTGATGAATCTATGGCTAGTAAAATAGTTTATAAACCATAAAGAAGTTGGAATACAGTAGGTTTAACACCAATACAAATAAAGAACAAGTTCACTACAGTACCTTAAAGTAGTCTTTTGTTTTCTTTCTCTAACGGAGCTCACGAGATTTCTATTGAGTTTTGTGTTGTGAAGTTTTCAAGTTTTGGGTGAATTCTTTTGATGGATTATGGAACAAGGAGTGGCAAGAGCCTAAGCTTGGGGATGCCCATGGCACCCCCAAGATAATCCAAGGACACCAAAAAGTCAAAGCTTGGGGATGCCCCGGAAGGCATCTCCTCTTTCGTCCACTTCCATCGGTAATTTACTTGGAGCTATATTTTTATTCACCACATGATATGTGTTTTGCTTGGAGCGTCTTGTATTATTTGTGTCTTTGCTTGTTAGTCTACCACAATCATCCTTGCTGTACACACCTTTTGAGAGAGCCATGTATGAATTGAAATTTGTTAGAATACTCTATGTGCTTCACTTATATCTTTTGAGCTTGATAGTTTACTCTATGTGCTTCACTTATATCTTTTTGAGCGTGATAATTTTTACTCTAGTGCTTCACTTAGATCTTTTAGAGCACGGTGGTGGTTTGTTTTAAAGAAACTTGATCTCTCATGCTTCACTTAGATTATTTTGAGAGTCGTTAATAGCATGGTAATTTGCTTAATGTTAATATACTTGGTATTCAAGATATGTGAAACTTTCTTTTTAGTGGGTTGAATACTAAGATAAGTTTGATGCTTGATAATTGTTTTGAGATATGGAGGTGATAATATCATAGTCGTGCTAGTTGAGTAGTTGTGAATTTGAGAAATACTTGTGTTGAAGTTAGCAAGTCCCGTAGCATGCACGTATGGTTAAAGTTGTGTAACAAATTTGAAGCATGAAGTGTATCTGGCTTGTGCATCCTTATGAGTGGCGGTCGGGGACGAGCGATGGTCTTTTCCTACCAATCTATCCCCCTAGGAGCATGCGCGTAGTACTTGATTTTTGATGACTTCTAAATTTTTGCAATAAGTATATGAGTTCTTTTGACTAATGTTGAGTCCATGGATTGTACGCACTTTTACCTTTCCGCCATTTGCTAGCCTCTTCGGTATCGTGCATTGCCCTTTCTCACATTGAGAGTTGGTGCAAACTTCGTCGGTGCATCCAAACCCCGTGATATGATACGCTCTTTCACACATAAACCTCTCTATATCTTCCTCAAAACAGCCACCATACCTACCTATCATGGCATTTCCATAGCTATTCCGAGATATATTGCCATGCAACTTCCATCATCATCATCATCATCATGACATGCTTTACTTTTGTCATATTGCCATTGCATGATCTTGTAGTTGACATCGTATTTGTGACAAAGCCACCATGCATTATTCTTCATACATGTCACTCTTGATTCATTGCACCATCCCGGTACACCGCCGGAGGCATTCATATAGAGTCATATCTTGTTCTAGTATCGAGTTGTAATCATTATGTTGTAATCAATAGAAGTGTGATGATCATCATTATTAGAGCATTGCCCAATCAAAAAAAGAGAGAAAGGCCAAAAAGAAAAAAAGAAAGGCCCAAAAAAAGAGAGAAAATAAAAAGGGCAATGCTACTATCTCTTTTTCCACACTTGTGCTTCAAAGTAGCACCATGATTTCATATAGTGAGTCTCATAAGTTGTCTTGTTCATACTAGTGGGAATTTTTCATTATAGAACTTGGCTTGTATATTCCAACGATGGGCTTCCTCAAAATGCCCTAGGTCTTCAGGAGCAAGCAAGTTGGATGCACACCCACTAGTTTTCTTTTGTTGAGCATTCTTAGCTCTAGTGCATCCGTTGCATGGCAATCCCTACTCCTTGCATTAACATCAATTGATGGGCATCTCCATAGCTCATTGATTAGCCTCATTGATGTGAGACTTTCTCCTTTTTTGTCTTCTCCACACAATCCCCATCATCATATTCTATACCATCCATAGTGCTATGTCCATGGCTCGCGCTCATGTATTGCGTGAAGGTTGAAAAAGTTTGAGATTATTTGAGTATGAAACAATTGCTTGGCTTGTCATCGGGGGTATAGAAGTTGGGAACATCTTTGTGTGACGAAAATGAAGCATAGCCTAACTATATGATTTTGTAGGGATGAACTTCCTTTGGCCATGTTATTTTGAGATGACATAATTGTTTGATTAGTATGCTTGAAGTATTATCATTTTTATGTCAATATGAACTTTTGTCTTGAACCTTTCGGATCTGAATATTCATACCATGATTAAGAAGATTTACATTGAAAGTATGCCAAATTATCACTCCGCATCAAAAATTCTCTTTTTATCATTTACCTACTCGAGGACGAGCAGGAATTAAGCTTGGGGATGCCTGATACGTCTCCAACGTATCTATAATTTTTGATTGCTCCATGCTACTTTATCTTCTGTTTTGGACTATACTGGGCTTTATTTTCCACTTTTATATTATTTTTGGGACTAACCTATTAACCAGAGGCCCAACCCAGAATTGCTGTTTTTTGCCTATTTCAGTATTTCGAGGAAACAGAATATCAAACGGAGTCTAAACGGAATGAAACCTTCGGGAACGTGATCTTCTCACCGAACGTGATCTAGGAGACTTGGACCCTACTCCAAGAAGTTTCCGGGGAGGTCACGAGGGTGGAGGGCGGCCCCCCACCTGGGCGCGCCCCCCTGCCTCGTGGGCCCCTCGGAGTTCCACCGACGTGCTCCTTCCTCCTATATATACCTACGTACCCCCATTAGACCAAAGCCGGAGCCAAAAACCTAATTCCACCGCCGCAACTTCCTGTATCCACGAGATCCCATCTTGGGGCCTATTCCGGAGCTCCGCCGGAGAGGGCATCCATCACGGAGGGCTTCTACATCAACACCATAGCCCTTCCGATGAAGTGTGAGTAGTTTACTTTAGACCTTCGGGTTCATAGCTAGTAGCTAGATGGCTTCTTCTCTCTTTTTGGATCTCAATACAATGTTCTCCCCCTCTCTCGTGGATATCTATTCGATGTAATCTTCTTTTTGTGGTGTGTTTGTTGAGACCGATGAATTGTGGGTTTATGATCCAACTTATCTATGAATAATATTTGAATCTTCTCTGAATTCTTTTATGTATGATTGAGTTATCTTTGCAAGTCTCTTCGAATTATCCGTTTGGTTTGGCCAACTAGATTGGTAGTTCTTGCAATGGGAGAAGTGCTTAGCTTTGGGTTCAATCTTGCGGTGTCCTTACTCAATGACAGAAAGAGTTGCAAGGCACGTATTGTATTGTTGCCATCGAGGATAAAAAGATGGGGTATTTATCATATTGCATGAATTTATTCCTCTACATCATGTCATCTTGCTTAAGGCGTTACTCTGTTTTTAACTTAATACTCTAGATGCATGTTGGATAGCGGTCGATGAGTGGAGTAATAGTAGTAGATGCAGGCAGGAGTCGGTCTACTTGTCACGGACGTGATGCCTATATACATGATCATACCTAGATAACCTCATAACTATGCTCAATTCTATCAATTGCTCAACAGTAATTTGTTCACCCACCGTAGAATATCTATGCTCTTGAGAGAAGCCACTGGTGAAACCTATGGCCCCCGGGTCTATTCTCATCATATCAATCTCCATTACTTTATTTTACTTGTTTTGCTTTTACTTTTCACTTTGCATCTTTATACCAAAAATACCAAAAATATTATCTCTACCAGATCTCACTCTCGTAAGTGACCATGAAGGGATTGACAACCCCTAAGCGTTGGTTGCGAGTTGCTACCGTTTTGTGCAGGTACGAGGGACTTGCGTGTGACCTCCTACTGGATTGATACCTTGGTTCTCAAAAACTAAGGGAAATACTTACGCTACTGTGCTGCATCACCCCTCCTCTTCCGGCAAAACCAACGCTAGCTCGAGACGTAGCACTCGATACTTCTTGTACTGGTTCTTTTATCATGAAGACTATTGGATTCAAATGGGATTTATTGGAAAGAATTAAACGCAACTCTAAAGATTGGGAACTCGGCGAAGGTGAGGAGTTAGGTATAACACCTAAGTTTGATTGTGTTAAATCTTTTATGGATACCGATGCTTTTCGTGAATTTAGCACTAAATATGGACTTGACTCTGAGACAGTAGCTTCTTTCTGTGAATCATTTGCTACTCATGTTGATCTCACTAAGGAGAAGTGGCTTAAATATCATCCTCCCATTGAAGTAAAAGTAGTTGAACCTATTAAAGTTGAAGAAAAGACTATCACTTATAATGTTGACCCTATTGTTCCTACCGCTTGTATTGATAAACCACATTTCCCTGTTAGAATAAAGGATCATGCTAAAGCTTCAACTATGGTCAACAAAAGTAATATTAGAACACCCAAACCCTCTGAGCAAATTAAAGTTGAACCTAGTATTGCTATGGTTAAAGATTTCTTGGTCGATAATATTGATGGGCATGTTATTTACTTCTATGATGAAGTTGCTAGAATTGCTAGACCCGATACTAAAAATAAACATAGACATGTTGTTGGCATGCCTGTTATATTTGTTAAAATAGGAGATCATTGCTATCATGGTTTAGGTGATATGGGTGCTAGTGCCAGTGCAATACCTTATTATTTATACGAATAAATTATACACGATATTGCACCTGCTGAGTTAGAAGATATTGATATTACTATTAAGCTTGCCAATAGAGATACTATCTCACCGGTTGGGATTGTTAGAGATGTTGAAGTCCTGTATGGCAAAATTAAATATCCTACTGATTTTCTTGTTCTTGCTTTCCCACAAGATAACTTTTGTCCCATTATATTTGGTAGACCCTTCTTCAATACTGTTAATGCTAAGATAGACTGCAAAAAGGATATTGTTTCTATTGGTTTAGGCGATATGTCTCATGATTTCAATTTTGCTAAATTTCGTAGACAACCCCATGATAAAGAATTGCCTAGTAAAGATGAAATTATTGGTCTTGCTTCTATTGTCGTGCCTCCTAATGATCCTTTAGAACAATATTTGCTAGACCATGAAAATGATATGTTTATGAATGAAAGAAAGGAAATAGATGAAATATTCTTTAAATAGGGACCTATTTTGAAACACAACTTGCCTGTCGAAATTCTAGGGGATCCTCCTCCACCCAAGGGTGATCCCGTGTTTGAGCTTAAACCATTGCCTGATACTCTTAAATATGCTTATCTTGATGAAAATAAGATATATCCTGTTATTACTAGTGCTAATCTTTCAGAGCAGGAAGAAGAGAAATTATTGAAAACTCTGAAGAAGCATCGGGCTGCTATTGGATATACTCTTGATGATCTTAAGACCATTAGTCCCACTCTATGCCAGCACAAAATAAAATTGGAGAATGATGCTAAACTGGTTGTTGATCACCAACGACAGTTAAATCCTAAGATGAAAGAAGTGGTAAGAAAAGAAATATTAAAGCTTCTGGAGGCAGGTATAATTTATCCCGTTGTTGATAGTCAGTGGGTAAGTCTTGTCCATTGTGTCCCTAAGAAGGGAGGTATTACTGTTGTTCCTAATGATAAAGATGAATTGATCCCACAAAGAATTGTTATAGGTTATAGAATGGTAATTGATTTCTGCAAATTAAATAAAGCTACTAAAAAGGATCATTACCCTCTACCTTTTATTGATAAAATGCTAGAAATATTATCCAAACATACACATTTTTGCTTGTTAGATGGTTATTCTGGTTTCTCTCAAATACCTGTGTCAAAAGAGGATCAAGAAAAGACCACTTTTACTTGCCCTTTCGGTACCTTTGCTTATAGACGTATGCCTTTTGGTTTATGCAATGCACCTGCTACCTTTCAAAGATGTATGACTGCTATATTCTCTGAATTTTGTGAAAATATTGTTGATGTATTCATGGATGATTTTTCTGTATATGGAACTTATTTTGATGATTGCTTAAGCAACCTTGATTGAGTTTTGCAGAGATGTGAAGAAACTAATCTTGTCTTGAATTGGAAGAAGTGCCACTTTATGGTTAATGAAGGTATTGTCTTGGGGCATAAAATTTCTGAAAGAGGTATTGAAGTTGATAAAGCTAAAGTTGATGCTATTGAAAAGATGTTGTGTCCAAAGGACATTAAAGGTATAAGAAGTTTTCTTGGTCATGCCGGTTTTTATAGGAGGTTCATTAAAGACTTCTCAAAAATTTCCAGGCCTCTGACTAATCTCTTACAAAAAGATGTTCCTTTTGTCTTTGATGATGATTGTGTAGAAGCATTTGAAATACTTAAGGAAGCCTTGATTTCTGCACCTATTGTCCAGCCTCCTGATTGGAATTTACCCTTTGAAATTATGTGTGATGCTAGTGATTATGATGTAGGTGTTGTGTTAGGACAAAGAGTTGATAAGAAATTAAATGTTATCCAATATGCTAGTAAAACTCTAGACGGTGCCAAAAAAAATTATGCTACTACTGAAAAAGAATTTTTAGCAGTTGTATTTGCTTGTGATAAGTTCAGACCTTATATTGTTGATTCTAAAGTAACTGTTCACATTGATCATGCTGCTATTAAATATCTTATGGAAAAGAAATATGCTAAACCTAGACTTATTAGATGGGTTCTCCTACTACAAGAATTTGATTTGCATATTATTGATAGAAAAGGAGCTGAGAACCCCGTTGCAGACAACTTGTCTAGGTTAGAGAATGTTCTTGATGACCCGCTACCTATAGATAATAGCTTTCCTGATGAACAATTAGTTGTCATAAATGCTTCTCATACTGCTCCATGATCACTGAAATGGATGGCCAACAGCTGCCAGGCGATTTGAGGGCTAGGTTTAGGTATAGTTTTACTATCCTCAATTTTTGTGTCTACGGGTGCCATGGACATGTGCTAATATTCAAGACACCCATGGCGTGTTTGGTTGCCTGCATCTATTTTTTGACCCTTTGCGTACTTGTCCCAATTGGGCCTGGTTGAGCAAATGCAGGCTAAAAACCACCATATGCAAATCATTTGGTTGCCTACATATGGCTTGCTTGCATTGTAGCACCGATTCTAGCCCCTATGTTTGGTTGCCTGCACTGCCTGGGCTGATGCAACTACATGGTGTTTGGTTGCATACATGTCGTGAAGATATGCTTGCCTTGTACCCTATGTGGCGAGCTTACCAACTACTTTACATATGATCACACCGATCACACCAATAAAAGTAGCACTACGATCACGATGAACTGGACGATGATGATGGAGTTCTTCATCCCAAACAGCCCAATTTGTCGAGGTGCCTTGCCTACTTGAGCACGACCATGGAGTAAGCATCCACTACCACCTGCCTAGTCTTAAACCCTTTGTAGGAATTTTATTTGTAACCGTTCACTTGTTCTTGACCCCTGGAACCCTCCCTTTGTACACCACAGAACACTTCACCTAGCAAGATAGAAGAGCAATAATTCAAGCATTAAGCAAAGGAGCACACTACACATGGAACAGAAGAAACTTAGGCATGCATGATCATAAGGTAGAGCGAGTTCATCCTAGCTACTATGATGTCATCCTACCACCACATCCAAAAATAGGGTGTAATCCTACCATCGCAAGTTCGCCATTAGCGTGAGGGTTTAGTATATATACCACCTTTTCAAAATATACATGCTTGCAACAATTTTCAAGCCCTAGCTACCACAAAATATATATCATCATCATTGCCTTTGTTGTCGAGTATCATGCACATCGTCACCAACAGCACCACCAAAAACAAAAGTAGTAGTAGTGCTTGCCCAGCCAGGACCTAAGCCAGAGCACCCTATGGGTATTCACCATGGCAACGAACCCAACACCCTGAGCCTTGTTATTCAACAGGTGGCTCAGAGCAGTCATCAAAGCTTCTAAACTGAAGCCACTTTGGTCCATGATGGAGCTGTACAGGTCAGGGTGGACGTCGACCAGTTTGCTCTCCCTAATGATGCTTGCCACCTCCTTGACGACGTCAATCATCCTGCTAGAGACGCTCAGCTCATTCTCCATCAAGCCGCCCCTCTTCATCTTCCTATCAAGCACAAGAACGTGATCCCCACCCTTATCAGTACCATTAAGGATGATTGTCTTTGACTCCTGAGTGTCTAGATAGTCATGCGTAGGCAAGCCGAGCGGCTCGCCGGAGCCAATAGCATGCTTGCACGTTGCCACCCGAAAGGAGAAGATCGTCGTGATAATCCCCAAGTGCAAGGAATCATCGTAGCACTTTCCAGTGAAGGTGTTAAGTATGGAGTGTCGAAACCACAAGGAGATACAAGTAGGATTGATATTTCCCTCACGTCGATGCCACTATTACATATCTAGAAACAAGAAATAAATCTACGCCACAAGTATAAGGAGATAGCTTTGTAAGATAATAAAGAACGTATAAATAAAGGTTAGGTGTTATCTAAGTAAAATTACAATAAAATACAAATAGCAAATGTGGAAAGCCGGTGGTAGGATGTGCCGAATTGTCCCAAGGCAAATAGCTAAGTTACTAAACCGATTATCATCATTGCAGTTTTATATGTGGGAGAGGCCTCTGCTAACATACTATCCGTATTTGGAATTATATGTATGTATGATTAGAACTATTATGAAGCATTCGCCAATACTAACATGTTCATTAAGGTAAACCTAACCATATCATGAAGATATATTGGTCCCCCTTCAATCCTGTATGCATCAATTTCTACACTTAGCCTCGATGTAAATATAACATGAATACTTCAAAATATTATAAATATTTTGAAGATGTATCATGTTGCATTTGCGCATAGTTCTGGATGGGTGTGTTGAGGAACTCTGCGACCTTGGGGTAAGAAAGAAACACATCATGGTTAGTTGTGTCTGGCATGGTAGACGGGCTTAAACTAGTGGTACGTGCGCTAACCGTGATGTGGCCTTGGTAGTGCTTTGTCTCCGAAGGATCAAGCAGGTGTCCTAATCCCGTGATGCATGCTAAGGTGTCTGAGCTTGGACACTGTCATCTATCTTGCTCTACACTTCCTGAGGTGGTGGTAGACTAGGGTCGAGGTGACCACTTGGCCACATAACTGAACACCTACTTGACAACAGAGTTCAAGTGCACCTCCTTGAAGCCCTTGTCAGCCCTCACCTCACTGGTTATGATATCACACATCTTGTTAAGCATGAATGCAGATAGGAACGGCTACCATTTCATGGAGTTACCCTTCAAGGCTCCTTTGATTCAAGGAATTGTATAGGATTTTTGGAGGATTGAAATCCTTTGAATTTTTTCCTACGTTTGTCCTTTGATTCATAGGATTGAATCCCATATGAATTTTTCCAATGGAATATTTTGTATTACATTTCATAGGAAATCTAACATCCACTCTAACCTCCTTTTACAATTCCTTTGCTTTTCCTGTGAAATCAAGCGCTCCTTGCTAATCCTATAGGATTCAAGTGGGCATGACACTCCAATCCTATACTTTTTCTGTTCCCGCGTTTTCAAAATCCTGCGAATCAAAGAGGTCCTCAATCCTTTTTGCCTTGGTGACTACCCTTTGTGCACCGGCATTAGGCACAACCAACACAAATGGTGGAGCTATTACACATCCCTCAAAGAGATCTGAATCTGAAGGCATTTGCTCCTTGATGATAGGCCAGGAGTACTCAACTTAGGACGCCGGGAACTAACTCTCGGGCAGGACAATGGGTTGACTAAGCTCTTGCGTGGTCATGTCCTATAAGCGTTAGCGTCAATAGGTGTGGATCACACTACCCAGAGACAGTACGGATGAGCACTAAGCATGGAAAAAATAAACGAGCACTACACATGGACAACATGAACGAGCACTACATGTAGACAATATGAGTGAGGACTACAAATAGACAGTAAGCATAGTACACATGGATCATCTAGTTCAACACACCACCATATGACTGTTCTTCAATCTCAAAGCATACCATGGAGCCAGCACACTTCCACACATCTACATACTTGCGGACTAGCATACTACACATGAACGTGCATGCTACCAATCCATCACCACTAGCTATCAATCCTTGATGACATGGAAACAACACCTAGCATCCTATAAAATCCATCACCACTAACTACCACAACATCACATTCTCACAGATCGACATTGTAGAATGCTACAACATGGTCACAGATCTAATCCTATCACATGCTCACAGATCAAGCTAAAACGAGCAGACATGAATCGATGGCGTCGTGTAGCGCCGGCCGGAGAAGAAGCGCCTCTTACCTGCTCATCGGTGTCTATCCGTGCAGACTGATGTGTGGACTGATGTATGCAGGCAACCAAACACACCTCCAAGTGTGTGGACTGATGTATTTGCTTTGGTCATTTTTACTCCGCGTATTAGAGTTGTGTCAAGTTAAATCTTATAAAGTTTGATCAAATTTATATTAAAAAAACATCAACATCTACAACACCAAATATATATACTACTCCCTCCATTCCGAAATATAGTGCCCCCGCGCTTCCCGATGTCCAACTTTGACCACAAATTCAACCAACGAGACCGACTGCGGTGGGCGGGAGAAAAAATTATATAGTTAAAAACTTCTTTTGAATACGAATTCACTGGTATAATTTTTGCTCCCGCCGCAGTCGGTCTCGTTGGTTAAATTTATGTTCAAAGTTAAAGCACGGAAATAGAGGAAGCACTATATTTTAGAACGGAGAATGTATCAAACCACATTTCATAATGAATTTAGCAATATTGACAATATTTGGTATTGTTAATATCGATACTTTTTTCTCTACGTTTGATCAAAAATAAAAATACTTTGACTTTGAACAAAGAAAATTATATGCAGACACGCGCCTCAAATATCTAAATTTGCTTGAACGTAAAAAAAAAAAAACTGAATTTGCTCGCTCATGGTCACGAGAGAGCGGAGAGCCGAGGCTGTGACGTTCCGCTGCTCTGATTGGCCCGCGGCCCCCTCCCACGGATCACGCCCCCCAGGCGAACATCCACCGTCCACGCCGCCTCCATCCAACGGCCCGCGCCCCGCATCACGCGGATCGCCCCCCGACCCCCGCGGGTATATAATCCCAGCCGCAGCGCCTCCATTTTCAAACCACCTCAGCAGCACAGCCCAGCTTCCACCCACTCTCAACCCCTCCCGCCGGAGCCCAAGCAAGGAAGCAAGATGGACGGCAGCAAGGCGAAGAAGGTGGCGGCGAAGAAGTTCGGCGGGCCGAGGAAGAAGTCGGTGACCAAGTCCATCAAGGCCGGGCTCCAGTTCCCCGTCGGCCGCATCGGGCGCTACCTCAAGAAGGGCCGCTACGCCCAGCGCGTTGGCTCCGGCGCCCCCGTCTACCTCGCCGCCGTCCTCGAGTACCTCGCCGCTGAGGTACGCACACCACGCCACCGTTATACTCCTCGTCGACGCCCTACTCCTGCCTCTCTCCCCGGTCTGAACCAAGCCGCCGATCTTGTTTTGCAGGTGCTGGAGCTGGCCGGGAACGCCGCCAAGGACAACAAGAAGACCCGCATCGTGCCGAGGCACCTGCTGCTGGCCATCCGCAACGACCAGGAGCTCGGGAGGCTGCTGTCCGGCGTCACCATCGCCCACGGCGGCGTGATCCCCAACATCAACCCGGTGCTGCTCCCCAAGAAGGCCGCCGAGAAGGCTGAGAAGGCCGGCACCGCCGCCAAGTCGCCCAAGAAGGCCACCAAGTCCCCCAAGAAGGCCACCAAGGCCTAGATCCTAGTA
This sequence comes from Triticum dicoccoides, assembly GCF_002162155.2. NCBI lineage: Eukaryota > Viridiplantae > Streptophyta > Magnoliopsida > Poales > Poaceae > Triticum > Triticum dicoccoides. Next base: position 24,575,514 of record NC_041380.1, read on the forward strand.
GTGTGCGACCGTGCCGGTGGTGCTCCGGCAGCCCTCGTGTGCCTAGTGTCTGTGTTAATTAAGTTAGCTGTGGTGTGTTCCAGAGAGTGCTCAAGCTTGTACTTTTGCTTTGCCCCGCCATGTAACCGTGAACGAAGAGGAAGCGTCTTGCTTCCTCTGTTCTTCTGAATCAGTCTGGTCTCTAATGCAGTGTTTGTTAAAATGTCACTGAATTTCTGTTCTATTTTATCTGTATTTGCCCTACCATTTGTTGTACGAGCACGCTAAGCACTGTTGAGATAATTGCCAATGCTTGCAAATGTCATGACAATTTGCTAATCCTGCTGATTTTCTGTAGGCGATTCCACGAAATTTTGTATCTAGGAACAGTGTTCCTCTCTGCATTGTTGCAAGTTACAAATAGAATCTGAAACGTGACAAATACAAATTAGATGGTTGTGTACAGATTTTTGTTCTTATGCCTGACTTGAAGGCGCAAGAGGCTACAAAATAACATTTCAAGATTGTTTGCTGGTGCATGCTCGAGTCACACCAACAAATCTGCAGTAGTTAGTACTCCAACTGTCCCAAAAAGTTTGTGTTACATTTGCTTAGATATGGATGAATGTAGACACGTTCTAGTGTTAGACACATCCGAATCTAGACAACTGTAAGACAAGCTTTTTGGGATGGAGGGTTTAGTATTTTGCAAGGCAACAGTATGTCTAAATGGCCATTGTGTTTGTTGATTTATAAGTACGGGAGAGACATGGTTCTTGTTTTGCAACTGAATGACCATTATGTGTGTTGATTTATAATTAATGGAGTACTAGATATGCCAATCTATTTTCTGCAGCTGAAATTTATGTCATTCTGGTTGAAATTTTGCCATCAAGAACCATCTCTGTTTTTATGGTGTGAAGGAATCAGCAGCCATGACATACTTGATTTTCTGACCATGAGAAATTGACAATGAATTTCTTATGCCTGACTTGAATCGACAAGAGAATCAACATCAAGGTAACAACAACATAGGGGCACTAAGGCCACAAAAGAATATTTCGCCACTCTTTCTTGTGCTAACTACTACTTTCAAGGTCATAAAAACCAGTGGTACCTATGCCAACACAAACAAAATAACAGTACTTAGTTCGTAAGGTGACAGTGTCTCATTCTCCGGTTTTCATCAACATCGCCCCGGTCCGACAACAAGGAGCAGCACGTCGAGCCGGGGCTCCGGCCAGCAGCCTACCTCCGCAGGCCCTCCACGACATAAGTAGCATATAGATCCCTGTGAAGAAAACACCAAAAAGACCGGCGTCAGTTCAGCACCAAGATCATCTAGGACACAGCCATGCTGAGGATTCAAGGAAGAAACACTCACATGGAATGCTGAATGGCCTCGTAAGCAGCAGTCGCGGGCAGAAAGTCGTTCACAGCGACCTCCTTGTTCTCATTCTTCTTGTCTGGATGTCCCAGTTAAAGAAGTCATCTGATGCAAGAGTTGGCCTATACTATCAAACCTGCATTTGCCTAGACCGTTTTTGCATGATAATATCCATGTTTCAGCTATCAACAAACCACAAAAGCACATAGCTAGTACCGGTAATCCATCAAACAGGCGAGGACCAGTAATTTTACTAGGAGTATCCTGCAGGTTCAAACTTAGGGTGCTTTTTTGCAAGTAAAACCAAAACAATCATACTCTTTTTCAGTGTGTGTGAAATGATTGCTAGTCATATCTGAATATAAGTGGATCAACAAGGATACAGTCCTCAAAGAAGCGTCTGATTTCAGCCAACCGGTGAGGTGGGAGCTCCTTGATATCATTGAAATGCTTGTACTCAGGGTCGTCAGCACACACTGCAATGATCTTATCATCTGCTTCTCCCTGTTAAAAAAAATACTGATTAGGATCTCTGCCTTCTTTGGACTGCAGTGTTGAGAAATGAAACCATGAAAGTAAACCTGGTCAATCATAGGCATGAGGCCAATGGCCTTTGCGCGAAGGAAACAGCCCGGCACAACTGGCTCCTGTATCAACAAAGATAAACATTTTAAACACTGACCCAAACAACAAATTACAAAGATTTGCGAATGCGTTAATGTTCTACAACCAACTAACAGATTCTACAGTAGGAAGTACAACGACCTTCTGTCCATTTGTGAGGGTACACCACAAAAGGGAAGTAGTAAGACATACCTGCATAATAACTAGCACATCCATCGGATCACTATCATCACACAGTGTGCGGGGAATGAATCCATAGTTGTGAGGGTACACCACTGATGAATAAAGCACACGGTCCACCTGCACACACGCATATAGCCAACGAAAACCATAAGAACAATTGGGCAAGAGAGATTCAAAATAGGAGGGGAAATGAACAGCAGTGCTTTACCATTATCAGTCCAGTTTTCTTGTCAAGTTCATATTTAACCTTGCTGCCCCTAGGTATCTCAATGACCTGGCATAAAATAGCATCTATTTTTTAGTTTGTTGTTCAGAACTCCTAAGGATGTAGGATATTAACTAATTAAACAAAATTGAGAAGCTTGAAGTGACATATATATTTTATATGAGGTCGAACCCTTGCTTTTCAAGTTAACAGAAGGAAAGGGGCTATGCTGTTGATATGGACTTGTAGCATAAATATACAGCAATTTCTTTTAGATAATTATTATGCAACGAAATTAGAAGGAAAGGAAAATCAGTAGGAATATATTAGGGTGGCCTTACACAGTTGAAGATAGTTGGTGCATCAGGGCCTGCACAAAGAAGTCCAAAACGTAAGTTCTCAGAAGAGGGAAGCAATGAAATCGATGTTTTGTGAAGATCAAATGTCAAATACCTATCTCAAGATCATGCCATGAATGCGCTGAACCAGGTCTCCTGGTCATGGATGACAGTATTCTTTCATTAAGAACAGGAGGCTTAACGGGTGTGCTCGCCACCTTGACCTTCTCAACTGCTTCAATAGCGGGAGCCATCACAAAAACCTGAAAACAATTGTATGTTTGCTTATTTTAGAAAAAGAAATAGAGAAGTTCCAGTTAAAGCCATCCCAACAGAAGTTAAGTTAATGTCATCATAGAAGATACAAGAATGTTAACTGAAAAAGCAATCGTCGAGCTTTGAATAAAGACTAGATATGATAACACCATGTCTGGAGATCATAGGCACAAATGAGCAAACACAGTAATACAAAATTGGCACTCCCTGGAAAAAACAACTTTGCAAAGTATGTTGACAGCAGCTACCAAACAATATAATTGACCCCAGCAACCCAAGGAAACCAGGAACTCGATATAGATGGATGGTTTTTCATGTATATCCATGTATGATGAATGTTAGCACCTTTTTTAGCTTATTTACAGAACAGGCATGGGCAAATGGATCAACATCTTGTAATTGATGATTAACTATATGAACAACATACATGTTGTGAATGTACAGCGATGAAATCAACACATTTATGTACATAGAAAATGACCAATACACAGCATGTACAGCTGGTGATAAAGATTTTTGCAGGACATGACTGTTTCTTAGTTCTTACCGATCAAATAGATGATGTAGAAACCATCAATAAGTAGGACTAGTGATTTTTATGAGAAGGCTATTTCTTATTACACCAGATAAATTATTTTAATCGTTAATAAATAGGACTAGTGAAATTTTTGGATGTCAAGACTATTTGTTACTAACCAGTTAAATGATTTAGAAACCATGAATAAGCAGAACTAGCGAATTTTTTGGAGGACAAGGCCGATGATTTTTTTTAGAAAGCATTAAATAAGTGAGACTAGGAAACTGTTTCCTTGGCAGAAACCGTTAATAAATAAGACTGCCTACCGAATCTGTGTACAAAAAACACTACTAGTGAGGATGAAGCATTTCGTATGTATCGCGCCTAACACCTACATCTGCATGAATCATGAGGATGCAACAATACAAGGCGTATGTCGCAGGCTTCATGGCGCCAGCATCCATGTGAAACAAATGCCTAACACAATACCCAAAACCCCCGCGCATTTCAGTTCCCCGGCCAGATTCATTCACATTTCACCACCGAAACCGGCGAACAGAGGCGAGCGCGGCCGCCGGAATCGACCCAGCGGAGGAGGCGTAATGAGCAGAGCAGGCACCGACCGCTCCGCTCGACCCAAACGGGAGGCGACACGTCAGCACAGCGCGCGCACCAGCAAGTAAACAGCCTGCACGGCCGGCGGCGACGTGGCGAGGAAGAAGGAGAATGAGAGACGCACCTCGGATGGATCTGCAGCAGACGGCGGACGAGCAAACCCTAGGCGGGGAGGGGGAGCAGAGGAGGAGGGAGGCGTTCGTATCGTGTCCTACTTCCCGCCGCTTCTCTGCACTGCGCTCCTTTTGCTGCTCATTTAAAGCCGCGCGTCCTCAGAGACGGGCGGTCTCTTACCGGCAGGACCCGCGAGTTCACCCATAATCGCATCCCCGCCCCTCGCCCGCTCTACCGGCTAGTACTGGCTCGCGATTCCGTGAGCTTCCGGGGGGTGGTTCGGGATTTTGCCGATGTTCGGAGACCGGATCGCGGCCGTCGGTGGGGCGGATCGGACGTGCCGGGGGCGACGGGGGGCTGTCGGTCAAAGCGGAGAGAGGGAGAGCTGGCGTGGAAGCGACGCTCCGGCTGGCTCGCTGCTCGCTCGCCGGTCGCGCGCTGGACTTTTAAAAAATAATAATATTTGCGTGTTACGGAAAAGGGGTGCGTGGTTGGCGCGTCGCGCGCTCGCTCGCTGCTCGGCGGTGTCGGTGCGGCGCGACCGAGCCGGTGGCCGGTCCCGCTCGTCAGTCGGTTGCGACGTCGGTGCAGCGCGCAGTGCGGTGCGGGAGGGTGGCAGGTCCCGCTCGTCAGCTGGTTGGCTCGTCTCGGCCGGCCGGCGAGCGTGCGCGGCTGGAGGTAGAGGGGTGGTGCGCTTTACGCCTCCGCTGTCAGAGAGGCTGGATGGATGGGTGGATGCGTCGGCTCGCCGGCGTCGGTGCGATGCGCGTGGGCGTGGCCACGTTGCTTCCTCGTGCATCGGCGAATCGCGTGACCGAGACGCCCCGGTGAGACCATCCATCCAGTCGGTGCCAGCCTACCGGAGCGTACGCGTACGTAGATACGTGACAGCTGGAAAGCAACGACGACGGTGGATGGCACGTAGCCACGTACGTATACGTACTCACATCGCGAGGTATAACGATACCATGAGTATGCACTAGTAGTACTGCACGTTGTGCGCTCGTGCCGCCATGTTCTCGCCCTTTACGTGCCGTGTTCACATCCCATACGTGGCTTTGCGTACTGCTCGCATGCATCGATGGGCGAACGCGTGCTCGCGCCCAAAGTCTCCCCGGGCAGGGCAGATCCCGGATCAGTCGGGTACACGCGTTGACTGCTACTCTGCATCCAGCTCTAGTATACGTCTCGATGCACGCGACAGAATTGACTTCACACGCAGCACGGTGCGACCGACCGTACGCTCGTCGTCCTGACCAGTCAACCACACTGCGTATCCGTCGCCACAGTGCTAGGAGTAGTGCCCTAGTGGTACATGCCAGACATATTCTCTGGCGCCACGCTACTTCCACTCTCGTCGGCGCCGGACAAGTCCTCAACTCCTCCGTCGCCGCGCTTTTTTTTACGGTTCCGGCTTCTCCAACGACTCCCTGTTCACTCCGGGGGTGCAGAAGCCGGATCAGCGGGTCCTTCAGAGGGTAAAACCACGAGTCTATCCATGAAGAGCCAGATAAATCATATACTCCCTTTTGCCCGGAATAACTTGTCGCATCGTAGAAATGGGTGCGACAAGTAATTCTGGACAAAGAGAGTACTATGGATGAAGTTTAAAAAGCGGAGCTAGATGGCCTCCAAGCCATATTTTTTGAAACGTGTTCGCATATAAATGAAGATGATCTATT